>NW_027527525.1:4991069-5005865 GCF_008692635.1 Crocuta crocuta | reverse complement strand
GGTTGATTCAACCTCCAGCACCTCTCTCTCTCTCTGGAAAGAGGAGGGTGGGAGGGACAGAAAATTCCAACCCTCTAATCACTTAGTTGGTTCCCCTGGCAACCAGCCCCCCCTCCAAAAGTCACCTCATTAACATAACAAAGGGCCTCTAACTCCATCAGCTCACACACCACTCAGGAAATTCCAAGTGTTTTAGAGCCCGATGCCAGAAATAGGGACCGAGACCAAATATACATTTCTTTTCATAAATCACAATATCGTGGAAAACATCTCCAAACAAGTCTAAGAAGAGGAACATATGCTGACACCTACGGTGGAAAAGTGAAGGGCAGGCCTGGCTTCATTTTCAGTCAGGCTGTCCCCGCGCGGTGGCGAGCTGGCCGCGGGCAGCGGTAGCTGTGACTCGGTTAGCCGAGCAACCCGGTAGAGAGAACGAACGCCTCGTCCCCCCAGGCCCTGCTGAAGTCCTCAACTGGCTCTTATTAGACTAACTTAGACCATGTGAGCAGCCCCGGACCAATCACTGCGGCCAGCAGGGGATGCCGTGCTCTCATTGGTCGGGTCTTGGTGACGTATCCTCCCTGTGCCCAATCCCGCGCAAGGCAGTGGCCCCACTCACACACATTGCCTATGGAGGAGAGGGGACTCCTTAAATGAATGAAGAGTGGGTCCTGCTGGCTGGAGGAATGGTTGCTTGGCCGGGCAGGTACACACACGTGGCCCCCGCTTTGCTGGATTTCTCGAGCCCCCTCCTCCCCAGGATTCCATTATGATAGAGGAGGCAGTAACTGCTGGCTGAGCAGCACTCCCTTCTCCATACCACTGGGGCAGCTCAGCCTAGTCTAATCTCTGTAGGGTCTCTACAGCGATTTTGTGTGACGCGAGGATTGTGTGGCTTAGCAACATTTGAAAGCCAGGGGTCATAGGGCGCCTTCGAGCTCCACAGGACTGGGCAGCCGTGTCATTAAATCTGTCCCTCTGCCCTAAACCTGCCTGGCCACCTCCTCTTGTTCTTCTCTGCCCCTCCTTTAGCTCCGTCTCTACTTTTCTCTCCTTCCTCCTGTGCGTGCTGCACCTACAGTGGCCCAGGTGTGTGGCTGGCCTGGAGAGATGGAGTCAGCACAGAGGCCTCCAGAACGGCTCTTTCCCTTGAATGCTGCCCTGGCAGAGCCCCCCGCCCCATCCTTTTTCCTCCAGTCCCGCAGAAGGGGGAAAGGTTCTCTTAGCCCCACTGGGATTTAGGAAGCTTGGCTGCAACCAGTTAGCCCCTGACTCTTTTTGTTTCCACCCCTTACCCCCTGCCCCAGGTCCTGGCCATCCTGATGGATGTGTTCACGGATGTGGAGATCTTCTGTGACATTCTAGAGGCTGCTAACAAGCGCGGGGTGTTTGTCTGTGTGCTGCTGGACCAGGGAGGTGTGAAGCTCTTCCAAGAGATGTGTGACAAAGTCCAGATCTCTGACAGCCACCTCAAGGTAGGGGCTCCCAGTGAGAGTCCTAAAGGTATTTTATATGAGGGTAGTAGAGCTGGGGCACTTGGGTGGCTCAGTCGGGTAAGTGCATGACTTTGGCTCAGGTCATGATCTCCCAGGTCATGGGTTCCAGCCACGCATCAGACTCTGTGCTGACAGCTCAGCCTGCTTCAGACTCTGTCTCCATTGCTCTCTGCCTCTCCCCCACCTCTCTCTCACATACAGATAAACATTAAAAAAAATTTTAAAGGATAGTATAGCTTATGCCACACTAACAGATTCCCACCCCTCCCCATCTCAGTGGCTTAACGTCATAAAGGTTTATTTCTTGCTCAAAGTGCAGTGTAGCACAGACCCCTCCCCCCATCTTGTAGCTACACCATAAGGAATATGTGGCCTCCAAGATGGCAGCGACATGGAGAGAGTGAACAGGACACCACAGCACTTGACCGTGAACAGATTTCCATCACTCCCACATACAGCCCTTTGGCCTCCCACAGACACATGGGGGCTGGAACTGCCAGGAGCCCATGGATTCCCATGGGCAGCGATCTCTGCAGATGCCTTTTCTCCTCTTGGCCGAGGAGACCCAGTGGCCACATGTCACAGGCCAGGGCAACAACATCCAGGCCTGCGTGTGCATGTCTAGGACTCCCCGGCTCCACCATGAAGCTGATCCTCTTGGACTGAACCCAACCCCCCACTTCCTTCTTCTGGCAGCCAGAAAGGAACCCAGAGATGAGAGTTCGTTTAGTCATGTCACATTTAGGGCAGCTAACTCAAGGTCAAATGTAAAACCACCCAGTTTTTATGAGCAGGCCCAGCTGAACAGTGGCTGGGTGGTTCCCTTGCAACTCCCCTCTAGCTCAGGCAACGTCAGCCTCCAGGAGACCCTGCCCTCCTCCCTTCCCCCTTCTCTTTCTCTCCTCACTGCCTGGGGTGCAGGCCTCCGGGTCCTCTGATTACTGCTGTCTGGTTGACGCTACCTGGATCACACCTCCTCAACATGAGGTCACCAAAACAGGTCCAGAGTCAGCGCAGGCCTTGCCTCCATGGCCCACGTCAGCTACACCTAACAGTCCTCTGACCTCCAAGGGATGGTGGGATATGACCTTCCTGTCAACATGTCAGAGCTTATGGAGAGGCTGGGGGTCACTGTTGGAGGCATTAGGCATCCCCTTCCCAGGGCCTGCGCAGCCACCAAGGACATTCTTGGGACGCCAGCAGTATCCTACCTTCCTCAGAAACCCCGGTGCTTTGCCTGTCTTTTCATTTCTCCTGTCTCCCGAGGGTTCTGGCTGATGGCTGGGGTGGCCCGTGTTCCTGGAGGAGAAAGGGACAAGCAGGGCCTTGATTTGCGTGGTGGACATTCCTTTCCTTAGGACAATCTAGGGCCCACTGAGGTCTCTACAAAGCCACCCCTTCTGGCCACATCTCCCCCTGACCAGCTTGGGGTCAGGGACTCTTGTTACTTCCAAGGCAAGGCGGGGCTTGCCAGGCCCCTGGGGTCCACGGGAACCTAGACTAAGGGCTCCATGGGCATTAGGCCCTCATCTTTCTTCTATTTTCTGCTTTGTTTGAATTCTACCATCTCCCCTTTCCTTTTTTTTTCCTTTCCCATTACTCACATAATGTCAGGACAATGAAAAGAATTTAGAAAACTCAGCCAAGGGAAAAATAAAAATGGCTTCTGATCCTACCAATTAGAGATAACCCCTGTTTATGTCTTGGTGAGCATCCTTCCAGACGTTTTCCTATGTAAACGTGCATCATACATACATAGTGAGTGACACCTTGACTCTCCGTCCAACAGAACATTTCCATCCGCAGTGTGGAAGGAGAGGTGTACTGTGCCAAATCAGGCCGGAAGTTCGCCGGCCAGATCCAGGAGAAGTTTATCATCTCGGACTGGAGATACGTGCTGTCTGGATCATACAGGTGAGCACTGGGGTTCACCTGTCAAAGGCTGGGAGGAGGCTCAGGCTGGGCATGGTGCACAGCAGCCCCGGCCACTCAGGCCCCCACACCCCTGCCAGTCCTGGGCCCGGCGGGGCTGGGACTTCATCATATACGTGAGGCAGGAGGCAGGACCAGTCTGGGCAGAAGGGGTAAATCTGGACCCTTCTGGCAGAGCTTCAGGGTAGAGAGGCACTTCCGATTTCCCTTCAGACTGCAAAAGGACATAGAATCTTCTTTTTCCCTTCTCAGCTCTCTCAGACGTGATTGTAAAACTATGCAATTTGTTTTGGGCTGTGTGTATGTGTGTGTGTCCTATTTTATTTTCACAAGTGTGTCCAAATTCCATGGGACCTAAGGCTGGTGCTAGGGACAGGAAGTAGCAGCAGACCAGACTGGAAGTCAGATGACAGAGGTTCAATTCCCAGCTTTGTAGCTTCCTGGCTGGGTGACTGTGGGCAAATCACCATGCCTCTCTGTTCCTTCCTTCATTGGACAGCTATGTAGAGACCTCCTGGGTACATACCAGGCCTGCTTCGGGGCTGGGTGTCCTTCTAGAGCTCCCATCCACACCAAGGAGATCCAGGGCAACTGGCTGGCTCAGTCAGTAGAGCATGTGCCTCTTGATCTTGGGGTTGTGAGTTCAAGGCCCATGTTAGGTATAGAAATTACTTTAAAAAAAAAAAAAAAGAACCAGTACAGAGAGACAGTGATGGAAGAGCGATGGAGCCTGGGAAGAGGTGGCTGGCGTGGGCTAATGTTCCCTTTTGCTCTCCTCTGGGTCTCTCTCTCCAACTTTTCTGAGCCTTGTTTTCCTCAGCAGTGCAGTGCCGGAGCTGGATGCGGTGTGGTCCGTCCACAGGGGGATGTGGTTGTTTCATGGCCCCTATGCCAGGAAGGGCTCTGAGGCACGGCAGTCCTCAGGGGCACCTCCAGCATCCGGGGGTCACTGAGCCCCAAGTGTGTCTCCACCCACGGCTTCTCCCCACCACGTTTTGCTTCATCAGGGCCCCTGTGCAAAAGGAAGCCCACTCGCTGATCCTTGGACCCTGCATTCAGCACTTGGTTGTTCGTAAGAGGCTGAGGTGGAGCTGGGCCACCCTCCCCACGTGGCCAAAGCCACCTTCTCAGCTTTTGTTCTTTCCCTGGGGAGTGACGAAGGCCACTGGGCATCAAGCCATAAAGCTCTGGCTGGGAGCTTGGCCTCACGCCCCACATCAGGACTTGAGGCCTCTCACCTTGACACCTGACCTTGACCAAGCTGCCATTAGACCTAGTTCACCACCTGGATGGGTAGGGTCAGATCTCTATTTGGGCAGCTTCCCTCAACCCAAGGAGCCAAGCCTGGAGGCAGGGGCCCACCATAGCTGAGGAGGTCTCTCTCTCTCTCTTTTTTTTTTTTTTTTTTTTTTTGTTATTACAGGGAAATTCACGTATCATAAAATTAGCCATTTTAAATGTGTAATTCAGTGGCGTTTAGTACATTCATAGTGTGTGCAACCATTACCATTGTCTAGTTCCAAAATATTTTTGTCCCCTCCAGAAAAAACCCGTACCCACTATGTGGGGAGGAAAAACTCCGTTTTCCTATTACCCTTCTAGGTTCTTTGCGTGGGGCCTGTAAATTGAACAAGATAGGTTAACAAGAGAAAAGCGTATGGATTTGTTTGTAAGTGTTATATGGCCTGGAGCCTCCATAAAGAAATGATCCTGAGAAATGGTTGAGCCTCAGCATTTTTTTAGATGAGGTTTGAGGAAGGGTAGAAAGTTCTGGAAAGGCGTGGAAAACATGGTAGGACAGAAGGTTGAGCTAAAGGTAGTTACTGGGGAAATGTAGCAAGGCCTCTTCACTCGGATTCCTCTGCTGACTTCAGGGACAGAGAAAGAAACTGTGAAAGAGAAAACGAAGAGGAGGAAGAGACTTTCCTCTTATTTTAAATGGGGAGAATTAAGCGTCTCTGTTTTCATTTGTATCTGCTCTTACAGAGCTCAGCACGCAGGGGTGGCCCTTGCCCTTGGTAGGGGCGGAAGGGAGCAGAGCTAACCTTGAGCTTTGTGCCAGACCCTCTGCCAGGTGTGGTCTGACCTTTGGTAAGAACTGACAAGCCTTTGAAGGAGTTATTATTCCTCCAATTGACAGATGGGGGAACTGAGGCACAGAGAGTGCGGGTGATTGGCCCAGAGTCGCCAGCTTCCTTGACTAGGAGCTCCGGCTCTCCGGTGCCTACTGGGCTTGTCCTCCACATGTGGGAGGGGCCAGGAGGAGGGTGGCGGGGGGCTTGAAGCCACGCAGGGTCGCTCCTGAGAATGAAGAACCCAATTCCTGGAGAGAGCGCAGGGCGACGGCTATCACTTGTTTTGCACTCAGCACTCAAGGGGGACCTGTTTGCCAGCCTTTCAGAGGATCCTTTTCCTCGGGACTCTGAGCTGTCTCCAGTTACAACACAAGCCTCCATTTCATTCTTTCAATCCGGCTATCCCTGGACCTCAGATATTTTGGCCCTGGGTGCACACAGTTCAAACTGAAGAGCTCTGTCCGCATCTTCAGCTGAGGGGTGGGGGTGGGGTTTGGGGGGCTTGTATGTATTTCAACATTTAAGCTCCTGTAGAAAGTCTTCCCCCAGCCCAGGCGCTGGGCCGGGTCTGGGCACACAGAGCTCTTCTCTCTCGGAAAATATGGATAAACGGCCACAGAGCGGTGTGGTGTGTGCTCCAAGATCAGCATGAGCTGGGAAGGTGAAGGTGCTCCGGGGCCAGCCAGGAGGAAGCTCCCCCTTCTGCTGGCAGGCCCAGGGTGGGTGCCTTTAGGCCTGGGCCTTGGTGGGTGCAGCATGAGAACCTAACTGGCCCTGATTCCTTTCCTGCCCGGACCCACCTTTCCACCTCTGGGCTTTCTCCACCAGGAACACAAAGATTTTTAAAGTCAAACCAGATCAAATCACATGCATCCTTAAAATCTTTCCACCTAGGGGCACCTGGGTGGCTCAGTAGGTTAAGTGTCTGACTTCAACTCAGGTCACAGACTCACAGTTCATGAGTTCAAGCCCGCGTCGGGCTCTGTGCTGACAGCTCAGGGCCTGGAGCCTGCTTCAGATTCTCTCTCTGCTCCTGCCCCACTCACGCTCTCTCTCAAAAATAAATATTAAAAAAATTTTTTTTAAATCCTTCCAGGCTTATCAGTGCTCCTAGAAATGGAAAAAAAAAATCATTCTTACCATGGCCTCTGTCTCAGCAGGATTTTCCTTCCCCTCCACTGTGCTGTAGCCACACTATGTTCCTCCATGTCTTTCATGCTCTTTCAGGCCCCAGGGCCTTTGTGCTTGCTGATTATTCACTCTGCTGGAGAGGTCTTTCTCACTGTCTTTATCCTGCTAATTCCTTATCTCATAGCTTCCAGATCAGCCCCTAGAGAGCTTCTCTGGGGACTTGTTTAGACAAGATGGTAAACATGATGACAGAACCTGGATTAGGTCTGTTTTCTTCTCTATTGCATTCCTGGCATGAAGTACAGTTAATCCAGTATGTGAACTTCATATATGACTGTAAATATCTGTTGAATAAAAAAATGAATGAATGAATGAATGAATGAGTGAATGAATGAAAGTCCATGCTTAGGTCCTGGCCATTCAGTGTAGCTAGAGGAACAAAGTTTTTCAAACTGTGTGCATCATCCTCTATTAGCAGGATATGAAGTCAATTCAGTGGAGGATGCCTGGAATTTTTTTTTTTTAATAATGAAATAGGATAGAATAAATAGAGTAAGAGCGGACTGAGGTAAGGAATGTTCTGGAAACTGTTGCGTGGGCATATGTATGTGTGTATATATGCGAGTAGGTCATGATGTAAAATGTATTTCTCCAAGATTAGCTGAGATTAAGTGTGAGGAGGGACAGGCAGGGAGGACTTGCTCCGCCAGAGATCAGGACCGGCCATGGAGCTGCAGGTTGCAGACAGTGTGGTGCTGGAGCTGCAGGCTGACGAGTGAACAGACAGAGCAGGAGGCCCAGAGAGAGACCGCATGGGATGGGGCATGTCAGAGCAGTGGGGAAAGGAGAAACGGGGGAAAAAAATCTCCAAATAGAAAATTGGATTCCATTTCACACATATACAAAAAAAAAAAATCACCCTCCAATAGATTAAAAGGACTTAAATGTCAAAAACAGACTTTAAAACTCTTAGTAGAAAAGATGAATATCTTTTAGACCTTGGGATTTAGAATAAGGATTAAGTGTCTTTTTATTAAAAATTTTTTTTTAATATTTATTCATTTTTGAGAGAGAGAGACAGAGCATGAGCAGCAGGGGAAAGACAGAGAGAGACAGAGAGAGAGAGGGAGACACAGACGCCGAAGCAGGCTCCAGGCTCTGAGCCGTCAACACAGAGTCCAGTGCAGGACTCATACCCACAAACTGTGAATCATGACCTGAGCTGCAGTTGGGACACTCAACCGACTGAGCCTTGACAATAAAAGATCGCTAAATCAAACTGTATTACAGTCAAGAACTTTGGTTCATTGAACGATATCTGGAAGAAAGAGAAAAGTCAGATTACAGAGTGAGAGCAGGTTTTCGTGATGCCCTGCGAAGATCAGTGTCAAGAACCACAAAGAATTCCTATGAATCATAAGAGCAAAGCAGGACAAGGAAGAGCGGGCAAGGGGCATGATTGGGCGTTTCAGCCAGGAGCAAACATGTGTGAAACACGATGAGGTATCCACATCATCAGTGACCAGGAAAGTGCAAATCAAGGCTAGAACAAGTTGTCATTTTATTCCTTTTCAGCCAGCAAAAAAAGAGAATACCAAATGCTGAATGTACAGCATCTTTTCCACATTGCTGACGGGATTGTAAATCTATACAGTGACTTTCAAAAGAGTTTGGAGTTTTCTCCTAAAGCCGACTATTCACCTGGTTTATAATCCAGCAATTCCACTCCTAGGTGTATTTCCAAGAGAACGAGTCCATGGTACAGTAAAAGACATGTGTAAGAGTGTTCATCAGAGAACTGGTCACAACAGAAATATAGTGGAAGCAATCCAAATGCCTGTCAATGGGAGGATGGAGAAATAGACCATTATCTAGCCACTAGTGGAATATTATACAGCAATCAAAAATGAATGAAGTAGTGGAGGGTCACCTGGGTGGCTCAGTTGGTTGAGTGTCTGACTGCAATTCAGGTCATGATCTTGTACTCAGTGAGTTAGAGCCCCCACATAAGGCTTCACACTGACAGTGTGGAACCTGCTTGGGATTCTCTCTCTCTTTCTGCCCCTACCCAGCTTACTCTCTCTCTCAAAATAAATCGACTATAAAAAAGTTAAAAAAATAAAAAAAGAATGAAGTACTGCAACAAGAGATAACATGGCTAAATCTTAGCAATTTTAAAATTATTTAAAATATTAAGTGAAATTGCTTCTCAGCCTTTGGCTAAGATCAAGTGTAAAATATTAAGTGAAAAAGTCCCCAAATATTATGTATACATTAAAAACAACTAAAATATTTTCTTTTTAGAATACATAAAACTTTTTTTTAATAGAGAAGGCAAGTATAGGAACTATGCCACAGGATTTGGGGTGATGATTCCCTCATTTGGGCAGACCTGGAAAATGGGTGGCTGGGAGGGACCCATATGATTAGATGCTGGTTGTTGTCAAAATGCTAGTTTTTTATTTTAGGTGATGGGTTCATCGGTACTTATTACATTATTTAAAGTAACCAAGTAAATAGCTACATAAATTTAAATGGGCCAAGAATAGACCAGTCATGAGAGTTGTTCTCAAACCAAAGGTTGTGAAAGTCATTTCCATGTGCGAAGGGCCAAAAAGCAGTAGAAGTGAGAAGGGCCAAAAAGCAGTAGAAATGAAGTGTATTTCTTACATGGGTGGTGATAAAGAGAAAGAGTAAAAGCTAGAGCACAGGATGAATGGCCGTGTGGGGTGTGCAGGAGGGGGACCCCAGCACAGTGTGTAGGCACGCAGGGGCTACGGGGACATACAAGGGACCTGAGTGTGGGGTGCGGGGGCCTGGGGGCCTGAAGAGCCGCTAGGGCACCTTTGCGCCTGTTTTGTTGCGGAAAGCATGCAGTAGCTTGGCCTAATCTAGTCTGATTCTGAACTACACAGGGTGATTGATTTCTGAGGGTAGCCACGGGTCCCCTGTCCCCATATGTGCCGCACTCCCTGTCACCTGGCTGGCCCTAGCTAAGCTGCTCACCTCTCTGGGGCGTGTGGGAGGCTCCTCCTGGGTGGGAGGGGAGGTTTAAACAAAGCCTCATTGTTCTCCCCAGGATTGCCCCAGCCGGCTCGCCACGCCCTGCCTCACCAGGCCCGGACTCTTGCAGGCTGGGCTGGTGGTGGCAGGCGGTGGGGGTGGGTGGGGTTGCTGAGTCCACTGGTGGGAGTCACTCCTGTCCCCCAAGTGACCGTGTCTCCCTGTGACCATCCTGCCACCTTTGTTCCCCACACCTGGGCTCCCATTGTAAGGGACCCATAAATCTCTAACCTGACCCTTTTGGGGGGTCTTCTGTGCTGTCACCAGGGGGTGTGGATGTTGGGTGGGGGGAGATAATGAGGGGGCTTTTCCATCAGAGATAAAAAAGAATTTGGTTCAATCAAGGGATCACAAAAAGTAATCCACAGATTTTGATTGGTCACCCGAGGGAGGGCCAAGGTCCCCGCTTGAGGGTGTCCTCCCTGGGTGTCCGGGTGGAGTGCGCTCAAGCTGTGTCATTCTGGTTCCTGCAGGACAGCCTCGTGTTCTCTTCCACCTCCCACCTCCTGAAGAGCACGTGGTCTTCCCTCCCCTCCCACCCCTTTGGGTCCAGGAGCTTGACCCGGGGCCACACCCTTAAGGTTCTCATGAGAACACAGCCCCTGCCTTCTAAGGATCGGGACCCCTATTTGTTTGGAGGAGACAGGCGTTCCCACATTTCACAGGTGCCCTCAACAGCTAGGGGACCGACTCATCAGCACAGAGCTGGGGACACTGCGACTCAGCTGTCAGCCCTTTTGCGCTGCCACGGGGACGGCCAGCGTCTGAGCCCTGGGATTCAACCTGGTGTCTTTACTGCTCCCCTGCAAACGTTTGCCTGTGTCTCCGCCTCAGTCTTGCCATCGATGAAGGGGTCTCAAGGTCACCCTGCACGGGTGCTGCCAGGATGGAACAGGGTCCTTCCCACGGCCCTGCGGTCAGCCCACCCCCCCTTCCCACCCCTCACTCTCCTCTCCCCCCGCAGCTTCACCTGGCTCTGCGGCCACGTCCATCGGAACATCCTCTCCAAGTTCACGGGCCCAGCGGTGGAGCTGTTTGATGAGGAGTTCCGCCACCTCTACGCCTCCTCCAAGCCCGTGATGGGCCCGAAGTCTCCCAGGCTGGCGGCAGCCCCCCAGCCCAGAGCGGGCCACAGCCCCCCGCCCGGCCGCCTCAGCGGCAGTAGCTGCTCCGCCAGCGACCACACAGCCTCCAACCCCTTCAGCAGCCCCTCGACGGGCAGCAACCCCCAGAACCGGACGCTATCGGCGTTGTCGGGGCCTGGCAGTCCCCTGGCCCCAAACCTGCCTCTGCCCCCCAGGCTTCAGCCCCACCACGGCCTCTGGGGGACCCTGAGCCCACCGGCCCACTTTTCCCCGAGGCCCCACGACACGCCGGCTCCCTACAGCAACCTCAACGCCTACAGGCCCACACGGCTGCAGCTCGAGCAGCTGGGCTTGGTGCCCAGGGCGGCCCACATCTGGAGGCCATTTCTACAGGCCTCCCCTCATTTCTGAAGGGTCGCTTCCCCCCGGGGACCCATCACCCCCAGGGCCGGGGCCAGGCATTCCTTGACTGTCTGGCCCAAGGACCCCACCTCAACGACTAGCAGCTTTGAACCTGCTTCCCTTTCAACTGAACGTGCTTAGGCAACATCGTCCTCTGTGTTTGAATGTTCCCAGGCCTGAGACCACTCACTGGCCGACACCCACCAGACCCTAGGGTTCTCTTTCTAGTTTGGCCTGTGGAGCACATTCCAGAAAGTTCCGTGGTTGGTGGGGGGACGGTGGGGAGTTAGAGGACAAAATCATGAAAATAGAGTCCTTTTCTTCCAAACAGCAGCCAGTGCTTTAAAAATAATGTTTCTTGAGTGTCTGAAATGTAGGAAATTGGATGCAGCCCAAGTTTCACATATGGGTAAACTGAGGCACTAAGAGGTACACTGAGTGTGTGGCCAAGGTACTCCTATTTCCCAGTGCTCGGGAATGGCCCCAGTCTACAGAGATTCCACAGGATGGGAACATCCTGGGTGTTTCTGGGAACGTATCCCTGGGCCTGATGAATTAGTTAGGGATAAGGCCCTAGAAGGTGCTGCTGTAAGTAGTGTGGGGCTAGTTGGAACGGTAGCCCCCAGGGATGGGGCGAGCCCAGGTGACGAGGGGCTGGAGTTCCGCAGCTCAGGTTCTGGCGTCAGGGAGCCTTGGGCTGGCCTAGGGGCCTCCCCAACCCAGTCCGGGCCAGTCCCTGGGCTTGAGTTGTCAGTGCCCAGGACAGCCTTGAGCAACCACGGAGGGCTCAGCATCGGCCCTGCAGTCCCCTCACAGTCAGAGCCAGGAGCCTCGGTCTGGCTCGTTGACATCCTGGAGCGAGGGTGCCGGGCCCTCACAAGCCCCATCGTTCACTCCTTGCCGGAGCCACAGCATGCCCTCTGCCCCTGAGGTACCACCAGATCTCGAGGGCACAGCCTAGCTGGGGTACAGGGAATACAGCAAGCTGAGGGAGCCCTGGGAGGGCCAGGCAGCCCAGTTTGGGGAGCTCAGGGGACCCTCGGGAGAGAGGTGACAGGTAACGAGGCCCAGTGAACAAGCGCGTTACAGCTGGGGGTAGGGGTGGAACCCAGGCCGTTCCAGCCCGACGCAAGCAGGCGCAGAGACATGCAGGCCACTTCCCGTTTCCGTGCCCTCCTCCCGCCACCAGCTCACCTCAGCAAATGCTTTGCCGTTGCCCGTCTCTGGCTCAGAAGCTTTGCTTTAGTTGCAGAAATGGTGAGGATCGCTCCCCGGCTGAAGCTTTAAGGGCCTGGGTGCAGCTGGCTGTGCGTGAGTTTGCCTCAGCGGGAGGCCCCTCCGCCAGCCCAGATTCCAGACACTGGTGAGCAGGACCTCCCACTTCTGCCCACCGACCCGCAGCGGATAAGTAGCGTGAGCCAGAAATAAACCTTTGTTGTGCAAGCCACTGAGATGCGGGGTTATTTCCTCCTGCACCATGATCCAGCCTAGCCTGATACAAGGTTGGGACCCACTCATGTGAGGCTGGGCCCTTCCTTTGTGGGACTGGATTCCCAAGGGCCCCCAGCCCTGAGCCCTCATCCCAAGACACTATTTCCACCGGAGGCTGGGAGGGTCTTACACTCATCACAAGGAGATGGCGGAAGGTCAAAAGAAGCCCTTATCGGAGTTTGCAACGCTCCCCAACTCAGTTCGCCCCACCTTTAGTCCTGCTCTGGGCTAGAATCGCACCCGCCCCTGCCTTGCAGCCCTGCTTGCTGTGGGCCGTCCCAAACACGGAGCCTCTACCGCGTGTGAAACACCACCAGCGATGGAGCCACCACCCCACCCCGGCGCCGGGCAGAAACCCGGGCTCACGTCTAGCCTGGAGAACTCCCAAGTTGGCCGAGAGGTGATGACACCACCATGAAGAACATGAGAGAATGAGAGAGATAGTTCGAGTGCTCCTCCAGGGGGCATGGCAGGGACGGGGCGGGGGCGGGGTTCGCTTAGGGCCACATGCACTCCCCATACAGGGATCAGGGACCACATTGCCCGCCTGCAGGGTTATCAGCCAGAACCGGAAGTGTTGGTTCTCCAAGCCTCTCCTAGGAATTATCTGTACTGTTCATTTGGTCCTGATCTCCATCCCTGCACTGTAAGAGCCCAGAGGCCAAGGGTATCTCTGCAGGTCCCAGGGAGCCTGACCGCAGTGCCCTGGGGGGGTCCCAGTGCACCGAGTGCCGATGGACGGGCCAGAGAGCTCTCTCTGCCCCTGCAGGGGACACGGACACTCAAGACACTGCAGGACCCATTCTCCTCTCCCCGCTCCTGCTCTCACCTTGACCTGGGCTCCCTGCCTCCTCCCTGCTTGCCCTGCTGGCCCCTCACCGGGATGCCAGAGCCGCGTCTCCAAATGCTTCATTTTCTGGACTTGGTCCAAGACGTGTTGGGACGCAGAGAAACTGTCATTCGCTTTCTCAGCTGCTTCCTGAAGAGCGTATGTGTGTCAGAAAAACTGTTACCAGGGAGTATAAATATCGCAGACGAGATAAACACAAACTCCTTTTTCTCGTTGTTCCCTGTGTTTTCACCGAGACAGACATGCTGCTTCCGGAGGTGCCCATCCTTGTTTCCTCTGCAGGGTGTGGCGACTGAGGGTGTCCCACCAGTGCCGTGTCGTGCTGACCGGACAGCCTGCAGAGAGCGGAAAGGCTGACCCTGCCCTGAGTCAGACGGAGTTCCTCCTGACTCGCCGCCTTTGAACGGGGCCTTGGGTTTTTCCTGCCGTCAGACTCTGACTGAAACGGTGGCTTTCCCTGGGTCTTGAGCCTGTTGGCCTTCGGGCTGGAGCCACACCAGGGGCTCTCCCGGGTCTCTGGCTTGCCAGCTCGCCCTGCAGATCTTGGGACTTGTCAGCTTCCATGATCACCCAAGCCAGCCGTGTAATAAATCCCTCTCGTTAGATACATAGTGAGAGCTGTAGGTAGAGATACAGGTAGAGATATGCACATCCTATCGGTCCCGTTGCTCTAGAGAATCCTGACCGATACAGACTTTGGTGCCAGGGGGTTAAGGGCCTTATCTCCAAATACAGCCCCTTTCTGGGTTAGGGTTTCAACAGACAACTTCTGAGGGGGGTGCACAGTCCAGCCCTAACAGGCAGGCCTCCCATGTGGGCCCACGTGGCCAGAGGGGCCTGGCCTGTGCGTCCGGGCTGCTCCTTCACCTCCTGCTGCTGGCCTTCTGTCTGTCCCCACGACACTCGTCTCCTGCTCCACTGGGGGACACCGACAGCCGAGTCAGCTCAGCTAGGCCTCTGGACACGGCTGCTCTCCCTTCAAACTGCGTTTCTTAGCCAGCAAGGTCAGAGGCTTGCTCCTGGGGGCTGCTCTTCGAGAATGGCGCTTCTCGACTTTTCTTCCACACACCCTCACGTGTTTGCTCCTCGCAGGCCCGGGCAGCGCAGCCTGCTGTTGAGGGGCAAGCCCAGCGCTGCTGTTCTGGGAACCCTCCCCTCAGGCACAGCGTGAGGAAATGTCCAGCTCATGTCTCCTTGAGGAATTATTCAGACCCAAGCCCTGCGGGGCCAGTCTTGGCTCCCGCGCCAGAAGGGCCTGGACTCATGTATCT
>NW_027527525.1:4971705-4990858 GCF_008692635.1 Crocuta crocuta | reverse complement strand
TGGGTGGTTCGAGACAGATGGAAGGTGCGCTCCCAGCTCGCAGCCTACACCACAGCGTCAAGAGCCTCCTTGCCTCCGGGGTTTGCACCTTGCTCATGCGGGTTTGTTGGGTCTGAGAGTTGACAGGGCAGGAGGGGGAGACAGGAGCAGAGACTGGAACATGAGAAGCAATCAGCCACGCAAGAGGCAGGAGAGTATGCAGGGCAGCAGGCAGAGGCTGGATGGAGTTTGCCTTCTTCCAAGTGTAATGCGAAGCCCCGAAGAGTAACAGACTCTGCAATAATGTCAGTTCCCTAAGGCACTCGGGACATCTGGGGTGTCTTGAGCCCACCTCCACCTTCCATGTTACTGCTAATCTCTGGGGCTTTCCTAGACCCAGAAAACACATACTACATGAAGCTCAAAGACTTTTTAAAAAATGTTTATTTATTTTTGAGAGAGCAAGAGTGGGGAAGGGGCAGAGAGAGAGGGGGGACAGAGGATCCCAAGCAGTCCCTGCACGTACGGAGTCTATTGTGGGGTTTGGACTCACTAAACATGAGACCATGTCCTAAAATAAAAGAGCTAGAGGCTTAAAAATAAACAGACTGAGCCACCACCCAAGCGTCCGTAAAGTCACCCTTCTTACACCCCAGCACTGACAATCCTCCATAATTTGATGCTGGCTCACCTGTCCTGTCTCATCACCCACAACCCTTCATGCCCACTAACCTTGACAACCAGTCTTCATGTCCTCCAGGTGGTGGCTCCTTTCACACCCGAACTGAGAAACCCAACATGCCTTTCGTTCACAGAGCCTGCTACAACTCTCCCCTTCCCAAGGTCCAACTCAGATGTTACCACCTTCATGAAACTTCCTTCACTTATTTTTAAAATTAATTTTTAAAAATATTTTCAAAGTTTATTTTGAGAGAGAAAGAGAAAATCCCAAGCTGGGTTTGCACTGTCAGCATAGGGCCCAAGGCAGGGCTCGAACTCACGAACTGTGATCATGACCTACTCCGAAACCAAGAGTCGGACACTTAACTGACTGAGCCATCCAGGCGCCCCCTTCATGAAGCTTGTTTGAGAGTCCACCTTCCTCTGCACTTCTGCCACATCCAGACCTCCCTCCTGTCCCTTATTTACTACTGATGTTGATGTCTCATCACCTCTGCTGGAGAATGGAGGATCCTGAAAGCAGCTGCTGCATGTTTGATATCTTCTACAATAATCTCTATCAAGGTTTTACAAAGCAAATTCATGGAAAAAGAAAGCCTTCTGAGAAACAAAATCTTATACTACAACTAAGACTGAAAGGGCCCAAGTGGCCTGCCTGTTAGGATTCTTTGGTTGCAATAACGGAAACTGAAACTAGCTTAAGCAGCCAACTTAGGACCACAAACATCATGGCTTAAAATAATACAAGTTTATTAGCTTATGGTTCTCTAGTTCAGAACTCCAACACGGGTCTCACTGGGCTAAAGTCAAGGTGTCAGCAGGGTGTGTTCCTTCCTGGACACCCTAGGAGAGAATCTATTTCCTTGTCTTTTCTCATTTCCAGAGGCCACCCACATTCCTTGGCTCATGGCTCTGTTCTCCATCTTCAAAGCCAGTAGCATAGCATCTCTCTGACCCTCACCCACTTCTTCTGCCTCCAGATGATGGTTAATTTTATGTGTCAACTTGACTGGGGATGTTGATGCTGGGATGCCCAGATGGCTGGTAGAACATTATCTTGGGTGTGTCTTGAGAGTTTCTGGTAGAGATTAGCATTTGAATTGGTGAACTGAGTGAAGATCACCCTTCCCAATGCAGGTGGGCATCAACCATCCTGATGAAAGCTCAAATGGAAAAAGGCAGAGGACAAATTTGCTCTCTGTTGAGCTGGGACATCCGTCTTCTGCCCTTGGAGACTGGCACTCCCGGTTCTCTGGCTTTGGACTCAGATCAGGACATACACCATTAGCCCCTCAATTTTCAGGCCATTAGACTTCTCAGCCTTCATAACCATGTGAACCAGCATACATACATATACAAATACACATATACATACATTCATCTACATATCTTCATATTATCTTTCTCCTAATGGTTCCTGTTTCTCTGGAGAGACCTAATATACTCCATCTTCCATTTGGAAACATCCCAGTGATTACACTGGGTCCACCTGGCTAATCCAGGATATTCTCCGTATTTTAACGTCAACTGATTAGCAACCTTAATTCCCCTTTGCAATGTAACCTAACGTATTCAGTTTCTGCGAATCAAGGCGTGTATATCTTTGGAGGGCCATTATCCTGCCTACCGCACTCCAGGTGTTTCATGGAGACCTCGGCCAAGAATGTAGCTGGGGCTAGAGAACAGGAAGGGCTTGCAATGAGGAAGTAGTTGGGCATCTCCTTGATTTTCCTCCCTTTCTCTGTAGACCTGCTGTCTGCTCCTCAGCCCACTTGGCAGAATGCACCAGCCCCAGGTTTTGCCCTTATTAGTTTCAGACACACGAGAAGCATCTTTCATTTCTAAATCTCTTGAGATTCTTATTGGTCCAGCTACGATCAGGTAAGCCCTCCTTTGTCTCTCCAATTAGTTAGGGTCATCGAGTACAAATATGGCTGCTACTGGTGTGGGTGAGAGGGCACTTCCCGGGGCGGGGGGGGGTGGTGGTTAGCTCAAGGGCTGAACAGACACAACACTGAAGCTCCTGGTGATGAAGCCACTCTGCCAAGGAGGGAGAAAGGGACAAGTGTGAGCCCCAAATACACAAATGCCTGTTGTCTATTTTTCCTGGCCTCTTTATCAACGCCTCCCAGTGGACACACTCAGATTATCAGATTAGATGAGAGCCAGGCCTGGGCTGCCCTGCATTAGGACTTGTTTTGCAAGCTTTGGGTGGTTTTGTATAATCCTCCTTGGTTTGGGCTTATTTGCATGTTGTTTTTATGATCAGCTTGTAGACTAGTTTAGGAAACTGCTATTTAAAACTTTTTTTTTTTTTTTGGTAAACAGTGGATTTGTGTTTGTTTCGTAGACATTTCTACCCAAGATTTTCTAACACGAGGCACATCTTTGTTGAAATGCAGCGCTGTGCAGGCAGCAGGGGGCCTGGTGGTGGAGCTCGGTGGGAATGGGCCACACAGTTCCTGGCTCACCAGGCCTTAGGTGGCCTCTGCAAAGCCTGGGCCTCCAGCGAGGGAGTGATGGGCAGAAGTCATGCTGTGCCCAGGAAGCTGAGCTCTGCCATAAATGAGCACACCAGAGACACAGTCTTAGAGCTTATGATCTAGCAAGGTTGCAGACAACAGAAATTCAGTTATAATCCCATTAAAGGCTTTGGAGGCTGGGGGGAAGCACAGGCACTATGACATTTAAAGGGACCTGAGCAAGTCTGGGATCAGGAACATTTGATCTGAGAATGACCACCGAGCTGAGATCTGTAGGCAGGGCTAGGAGACTGCAGGGAACGATGTTCCAAGTGGAGGTAACTGGATGGACAAAGGGCTTGGGTGTGAAGATGCTTGAAGAGTCCAAGGACATAAGAAAAACCAGTGAGCTGGGGTGAAGCGGGCCAGGCCAGACCACGCAGCCTCGCTCACAGGCTTCATGAGGAGTTGGGAAATCACTGAATGACTGCAAACAATCTTTATAAGATCCTCTGGCTACAGTATGAAGACTATAGAGGTGTTAAGTGTGTTAAGGATAAAGGACTCTCCCCAGCTTGAATACCAGGCATAAACTTCCTCTTGGGAAAAAATATTGAAGACAGGCCTTTGGGGAGTCACAGGAGACAAGAATTTCTGTTGGGTCCCTGGGTCCCATCCATCCCCCGCCCCCCCCCCTCCCAGAGCTCTGTGGTTCACACTTGCTCACCTTCCGAGTGATTCATTCATTGACAGGAGGGCGGGGTGTCTAAGTAGGCAGGCCTAAGACTTTTCTTTAGCACAGTCATTGCTCAGTTAACCCTACCCTTCACCATCTGTGCTGGAAATGATCAAGAGGACTTGGGTGTGATGAAACTCTGAGGGGGCCAGTATTCTTGAGTGCCTGCTTCTGCCCTGTATCACAGACAAGCGTCAGAGCGCGGGAAGCCGGCTTCTCACACACACGGCCAGCCACGTTGCTGCCGGGAAGCGAGGTGAGGCAGGGGTGAGAATGCGGGCGGATTCACGAAGAGCGCCCAGGCAGTTCAGAGCAGCACAGACAGTAGATCTGGGAGGACAGCCTAAGGGCCGAAAGCTAAAAGCGTGGACAAAGTCAGGGCACCAGGATGGAGACGGGAAGCCAAGCCAGGCTAGGGGGTGAAGGGCATTACAAAAAAGTTCATTTGTCTTGAGGGAGGGGCACAGAGGGAGAGAATCCCAAGCAGGTTTCATGTTGTCAGCACAGATCCTGTAAACCCTGAGATCATGATCTGAGCTGACATCAAGAGTCAGACACTTAAATGACTGAACCACTCAGGTGCCCCGAAAAGGGCATTTCTAGGAGGCCCAGACTGACAGGAGGAAGGCGTTTAGCTCCAGAGAAACAGGCAGGGTGCGCTGATGGCCTGAGCACTGTGCTGGATCTTCAGGGTATTAACTTTTTGTGCAAACAAAATAAGATGCTCTCCAGTTAATTCCAAAATTCAACCAATATTTAATGAAATGCCACGTATTCTGCCCTGAGAATACTGATCTAAGACAGTCCTGGCCCGTGTATCATGACAAGAGAGCAGGAAGGATCAGTATGGGCGTGGAACACTAAAGGAGCAGGAAAGAGGGAAACTTACAGCCGCCTGGAGGTCAGACTTCCGGGAAGCTAGAAGCTGGAGACCTGAAAGGTGAACAGAACTAGCCCCGTGATGGGGGGGGTGAAGAGAGGCACCAGGTTGAACTGCCGGTGTGAAGGCTCAAAGGCGAAAGCTAAGGCACGTGTGAAGCCGGAAGCAGGGAAGGAGGGGGCCTGGGAGCCAAAGACTCTACGATGAAGGGTCTGGCAAACATGTTCAGCTCGGGCTCTATCCTGAAGGCCACTCACTAGACCGTACACTCCGTCTCCACGGCAACCGCACCATGACCGTCACAGAACAGGAGTTCCACAGTGGCTGTTCATGACTCTACGAATGGACAGGGGGGCAACGGGGAGTTGTGGAGAGGTTTCCTTACTTTTTGATGGTTCCTAAAAATTGAAATATCGAACCAATCTTTTGTTCCATATTAGAGAAAAATGGTAACTTGCCATCGTTAGTCAGGCTATTGTACCTACTAAAAGTGCAGCCAAAACAGAAACAGAATGAGATGTTTGTCTGTTTTGGAAAGGGGCCTGGAAAGGGGTGAGGCAGCAGGTGGAAGGGAAATCCTGATGACTCCACCTCTTGACCCAGGGCTGGGATTCTTTCCCCTCTGCTGAGAAGAATAAAAAGCTGTGTGGGACATTTGATGAAGTTTTTGGTTTACTATTAAATTCCACTCCTCATAAGGGAGCTCTTCTATCTCAGATGATTCGACTAAGGTAATGGCCTTTGGTATCGAAGATGTTAGAGACCGTGACTGTAATCCGTGTGGCCGGAAGGACAGGACCATCACCCTGTGAGACAGTGTTCTGTGGGCCTCGTTGATTCTGGGCATCTGATGAGCAAGGCACCAACTGCCCTCCATTCCAGACTATCTTTTCAGTGATGTCTGCATAGCAAGCCGGTTTCGGCCTCTGGGGCACAAGGAAGCACGCTGACTACTGCCCGTTAGAGAGGACCTGAGTCTCCTCAGCTCATGGCTCCTCCCCGAGAATACAGCCCACCCCATGGGCACTCTTCTGTTTAGGCCCACACGCAAAGTCAAGATCTCAGACCTTGACACACCCTTCTCAGAAATGGTTTACTGCTACAACTCAACATTCTTGTTCTTTCCTGAACTTACCTAAGCAATGTGGATACTGTTACTGCTGATTATAACACAGTTCCTGTTTTTAAAAGACTACAATACCTAAAAGCCTCTTTTATACACTCCCAACAGATATCTTCTAAAGAAGTAGCAGGTCTAAGTGAATGGCAAAAATCTACAAAGAAAATAAAACAAAACAAAAAAATCAAGAAACTGAACACAGTAGACATAATCTGGAAGAGAAGCCGTTTTTATAAAACATAAATATTTCAAATCCATTATATTCAATGATTAGCAGTGCATTCTGTCTGAAATAAACAAGAGCAATTAAAATAGTACAGGATGTTTTTTTGTTTGTTTGCTTTTAAAGGGACCACTAAACCAAGATTTGTATCTCTGTATGGAATTGACTTTCAAAGGGAAAGAAGTGGTCTTTGATCTTTCTGAACCATTTGTCTTCAAATTCTTTCGAAGATGCAATCACCAAGGCAGCCAGGGCTGTGGGGCCAGCACACTTCACCTCTGTGTGAACCTCATCTTTTATTTTTTCTGGGACGAGATCTTCTCCCATAACCTGTAGCAGGAGGGGGAAGACAAAACCTGTCCCAATAAAAGGGGCGGCACGTGCAGAATGGAAGACTGTGCTATTCATCAAGGGTAAAGGATTTCATACCAAAAAAGCAAATTACTTTAGCAGCCAGGGGACAATTCCAACATATTGAAAAGCTGTTTGTTCAGAAGTAGCGCTCCAAGGACCACTACCTTGTAAAATACCCTCTATTTCTGCTCTTATCTTCCCCTGAGTGAACAAATCACTGAACTACTGATGCGGCAGCTATTAGCCTACAGAGAGCGCCCGGTCAACCTTCTTAAATCCAAGAGCCCCTTCTGTTGGCAAGAACACAGCTGCAGGTGCTTCTCCCTCATTGTCAAATAACCAGAAAGGAGAGCTGGGGAAGAATACAGCTTCTGGGGGTGGGGTGAGTGAGGGCACAGATTCTTCCTCTTAGCAGCTCTCCAAAGAAGTCAAAGACTACGAACCATCAGGTAGCAAGTAGCTGGGCCTAGCCTTTCCTGACCCAGAAAGCCTCAACCCTCTGGAGATGTTGCACAAGCACGGCCTCTAAAGGCACAATACTGCTCCCTACTGGTCAGAGTCAGGCCCAGATCCTGTGTCAGCTTCTCTGATGAGACAAGACACGCAGAAGTGAAGTGGTGGACAGCTGGCACCTGAACCCACTAAGTGATCAGCCTGTCTTCAGTTAAGGACAGTGAACTAAAGTTAAGTCCCCATACGTTTCACACCGTTGGCGTGACAGGTTAGCAAGCCATCTGGCAGGGATGCTATAGAGGGAATTTTAGTCACTTGGATTTGGACCAGATGATGTCTAAGTTTCCTGCAAACCCTGAGACCCAGCGTGTTGATGAATACTCAAATTATAATGAATTAAAAGAATGGTCTCCTCTGGCTTTAAGTCTTCAAAGGCTACTTATTATTTGAGGCAAGAGCTAATGAGATGAACAGCTTAACTGGGCAACTGTCTGCATTTATTAAAGCACGGTATTTTCATGAATTCTAAGACAAAGTTTGTTTTTTTATTTTAACATTTCTGACATCAAGAGGCACTTTACAACACAGGCGTGTGATAGTATAAATGGCACCTTACTTTCCTTTTGGTGACCCAGCAAATAATGATGTGTCTTACAATTGGTGACTTCTTGGACTCAATGAAATGTACTACTTTAAAATCTGGGATATAACACCTAAAATCTTTTTTTTAATAGAAGAGAGAATTGAATAACAGTAGTAGCCAAATGTGCAATATTCCAAAAAGAGAGATTAGCAGGTACATCATTCACAGGTTCAAAATATCTGCAAAAATATTTGGCCATATAAAAACATTTAAACTTCTGTATACCAAAAAACACTTCAGAAAATACTGCATAAGGGGCACTTGGGTGGCTCAGTCGGGTAAGCATCTGACTCTTGATTTCAGCTCAGGATGTGATCTCGTGGTTCATGGAATCAAGCCCTACGTTGGGCTGTGTGTGGAGCCTGCTTGGGATTCCCTCTCCCTCTCTGTCCTTCCCCTGCTTGTACACTGTCTCTCAAAATAAATAAGTAAACATTAAAAAAGAAAAGAAAATACTGCAACATATAAAAGGTTAGTAAGCCTCGTATAGAGAGCTTGCTCTTAGAAATTAGTAAGAAAAACAGAAACATGCAAGTAGAATAATGAAGAAAAAGCATGACTAGTATTTCACAAAATATAAATGGCCAAACATAAGAAACATGAAAAAACTGTTTATCTTAATAGTAATCCAACAAGAGAGGCACCTGCTGGCTCAGTTGGTTAAGCGTCCAACTTTGGCTCAGGTCATGATCTCATGGTTTATGAGTTCGAGTCCCGTGTGGAGATCTGTGCTGATAGCTCAGAGCCTGGAGGCTGCTTCAGATTCTGTGTCTCCTTCCCCCTCTGCCCCTCCCCTGCTTGTGCTCTCTCTGTCCTGTCTCTGTCTCTCAAAAATAAATAAACATAAAAAAAAAAAGTAATCAGGGGCATCTGGGTGGCTCAGTCGGTTAAGCATCTGACTTTGGCTCAGGTCATGACCTCATGGCCCATGGGTTCCAGCCCCGTGTTGGGCTCTGTGCTGACAGCTCAGAGCCTGGATCCTGCTTTGGATTCTGTGTTTCCCTCTCTCTCTGCCCCTCCCTCACTTGTGCTCTGTCTCCCAAAAATAAATAAAACATTAAAAATTTTTAAAAAATAGTAATCAAACAAGTAATGCTAAAACATGCTATTTTAACCAAACTGCAAATTTCAAAAAGAAAGAAGTTAATATAAAATTGTCTTTAGAGGTCTAAATGATCAACTATTGACAATTTCACATGCTGCAACCTAATATCTAGGATTGGAGAAGGAAAATCACTTTTTCATACAGGGTATGTAAAGTGAACCAACCTTTCTGAATCACAGTTTGGAAATGAACTTCAAGTCTTTAAAATATACTTTCGCCTACTGATTCTGTTCCTAGTAATCTATTCTAAAAGGGACAAAACATACAGTACTTTCTTTTGCAAAGATTCTTAAAATAGGTACTTAATATCTGTTAAACGTTCAAGATAGAGGACTTCAGTAAACAAATGATAGCTCATCAAAAGCTGCAGTTGGACTACTATCTGGCCATTAAAAAGAACACACTCAAACAGTATTTAAAGACACAGGATCATGATTATGTCACAGTGTTATGTAAAAATAATAGCATACAAAGTGAAATGTACAGTTTGGCAGTTCCTCAAAAAGTTAAACACAGAATCACCATGTGACTGAGCAAATTCCACTCCTAGGTATATACCCAAAAGATTTTAAGTCAGGAACTCAAACAGATACTTGCATGCCAATGTCCATGGCAGCATTATTCACAAGAGCCAAAGGTGGAAATGACGCAAACGTCCATCAACAGCTGAAGGGCCAAACAAAACAGGGCGCATGTGCACATATGATGGAATCTGATTCAGACACCAAAAGGAATGAAGTTCTGACACCTGCTACAAACGGAGAAACCCTGAAAACATTATGTTAAGTGAAAGAAGCCAGATATAAAAAGGCAAATATTATATGATTCTACTACTTCAAACATCTAGAACAGGCAAATTCACAGACATAGAAAGGAGATTAGAGGTCACCAGGGGTCAAAAGGAGGGGGAATGGGAATTATTACTTAATGGTTAGAGTTTCTCTTTGGAATGATGAACAAGTTTTGGGAAGAGTGGTGATAGTTGCACAACACTGTGCAGGTAAGTACTGAATTGTACACTAAACAACGATTCAGATGGCAACTTTTAGGTTACATATATTTTTTATCTTAAAAAAACAGAGAAGAGGAGCTATTACAGAATGAAAGAATGTAAGAGACAGAGGAACCAAATACAATCTGTGGACCTTATTATGGATCCTAATTCAAATGAAACATCTATAAAAAAGAGAAAAAAAGTATGCAATGAAAGGATATTTAAGGACACAGGGTCCTGCTCATGTCGCAAAATAAAATGAACAGAGCACAAAGTGAAATGTACATTATAATCTCAGTGAGGCCCCAGACACTGAGCTTTTTTAAAAAGCTCCACAGGTATGTCACATGCATTGTACAGATGGAATACTACGATTCCTCTCAGCCCACGGATCTATCAAGCACGGCGAAAAGTATGCAGATGTTTAAGATCTCCTTATAAGGATGACCTTACTTATAAGGAAATCTAAAATCTAGTTGGAAAGATATATTCTTGTATTTTTTGTCTGTTTGTTTGTTTGTTTTTTAGGGCCCAAAGAGCTATCCATTCAACCATTCGCTCTACCTGAGCTCCGCTGCCACGGATAGGGACACTCAGGGAAAGCTTCCCAGAGGATATGGAACTTCGGCAGGGTCTTTGCGGAGATGAGAAAACCCATGACAAGTTTGTTAGATGCGGTAGACCAGTCTAAAGGATGTACAAGATTGGTGTGAGGAACTACTAGGTCTAATTTCGGGGTTACTCTCCGGAAGGCCCTGAGTGTCACTGGAGGCACCTAACCTCTGACGTGATGGCTGACACAACTTCAGGTATCGAGCATCAGGGAACATGTTCGAAGCAATGCTGTGAGACACACCTGGCAGCAGCCATGTTGAAGACAGATCTGAGGGGAGAAAGCAAGGAAGCGAGGAGAGATGAGCCAGGAGGTCCCTGTGAGCCACGCAGGAGGTGATCAGGACGAGGCTGCTGGCAGTGGCAGAGAAATGAAAGGTGACCTGAAGGAAGGGTGGGCTGGGTGCCCAAGAGAGGTGAGACTGCAGAGGACGTGGCCCACAGCTGGTGAGGTCCCAGGTCTGGATAAAAGACGAATGACAGACATGACTGACGAAAACAACAAAGTCTAGAACACAGAGATGGTTCTCACCAACTCCTCTCTACTTGGGACAGACAGAAGACTGACCGGGAAGGGTTTTGATGAGCAGCAGCTCCACTTTAGACACTTTGTACTTGAAGTGACAGGGGGAACATCAGTAACTTCGGATTCATCACTCAGTACGTAACTAGTCTGAGACGTGACAGAGTGTTCCAGAGATGGGACTAGGGACACAGAGTGGAGGGTAATCAACCAGGAGGTGACAACTGAAGCCGTGAGTGGAGTTAGGACTTCTGTGGGAGACACGCAGAGAGGACAGAGAACCTAAGTGGGACCTCAGAGGATGCTGTTACTTAAGTCCTAAGAAGCAGAGGAATAGCAAGAATTCAGACTTGAATTCCTGGCCTCTGGGAAGTAAAGAGAAGAGGGAACAAAAAGGGAGTGGTCAGTAGGTATAACACCCCAAAAAGACAAAGGGAAACAAAGGCCAAGGAAAGGCTACAGCAGTAAACTTAGGAAGGAAAGGCTATCCACACATGTCTGTGGGCTCAAGGAAAAGGGCTCATGGAAGAGGAAAGGTTGAAAACAGCTCAAAGAGAACAGATAGAAGGGCGTGGTCCCATAAGAGGGAAACCAGGGTCCAAGTGGGAGCTTAGCTTGGAGAAGGAAGAAAGGAACCTGGCAATCAAGCTTTGCAATACGTGTTTCTTGAAAGAAAGACATTAGGATGGATATGGACACAAGTTATTTTATGGGATAAGTACCGGAACTGTCAAGTTTCAATTTCATACTAAAGGGAACTAGTGTGAATAACTTAAATACAAACACAGATAATCTCCAAATGCTATCTTAAGAAATTTCAACATCATATTTTAAAAAAAAGCTAATGAAGGTTAAAAAGAAACCCTAACGTGTGAATTTCTCAACCATCGACGCAGTAAGAAGGTGGAGCAGAGAGAAAATGGCCCTGTAGCTGGACGGGCTGCAGTCTAGCTCTGCCGCTTAAAATCTGACGTTAGGCAGGTCGCAGCCTGTCTGTGTGTCACTCCCAGCTCCAACTGTCCCACGGGCTGTTATGAGTGTCAGGGGGACAAATGGAGGTAAAATGTGCAGCAATACTGTAAGAATGTCAACATTCGTTCGTGTAAACAGCACTCAAAAACCACTCACTGGTCATTTATGGTGTTCAGGTAGGCAGGTACTAACAGGCACCAACAAGAAAATGAATCGGAGCCCTTGCCGCCAGCCCGCTGCAGGAGAAAGACCACGAACGGGCCGCTTTCAGGCATTCCGTGATCAAACGGCATGTAAAGCAGGGAAAGAGAGTCCTTTCAGTAGATGAGATTTGGCTGTTTTTTTAAAAAATGGTACCAGAGCCAGGAAAAATACTGTCTGATGCCTCGGTTCACACAGAGCCCTAGGGGTTTACGCGAACACTCACCTCAGCTATCAACAGCAAAGTGTCTTCTTTGAAGCCGAACTCTTTCATTTTATCTTCAATTTCCTGCTGAGTCCTTAAGTTCCTCTCCAAAGCAAATGAGGTTTGCTGAGACTGGGTGAGCTGAAGCAAAAGCCTGAAAAACATAAGTCCCAACGTGTGGGCACAGGGAAGGGAAAGCGGTGAGCGAAGGTTCCCAGAGGGCACAGGCATTCTGCGGGGTGGGAGTCCTCCCAGGCCAAAGGAAGGCGCTCGCTCACCTTCATGTGAGTCCCTGACGCTTCCTACTTGAGCAAACTGCCTTGGAGAGTCTTTTCTAAAATTCACAGACTAAAGCTTCTCAAAGAAATCTTTAGAGAGCGAAACCTCAAAGGGCTTGGAGTCAAGTGACTGAAAGCACAAACAATGTGGAGTGAAAAGGACAAGCTTCCCAATCAAAGGCTCCTCCCCACAAAGTGCTGAGATGTGTTCCTTTGAAGTCTTCGTTCTGTAAGCCTTCACTCTGCCTGAACCCACAGCAACTTGACCTCAAGGACTAATTAGATTCTCCAGTGTACTTCAATTACCCAAAGCAGGGTCAAGTCTTCGATGAGCCTCTGGTGACCACACTGCAACTGCCTCGCCGTTAACGTTCCCATGGTGATCATAACCTGGTCTTCTCTCCCCCTCCCTCCTGGCCTCCTCATGTGTCTCCTTCTCGTCACTGTTTATTATTTATTTATTTTAATGTTTTTAGACAACATATTTCTCTTCTTAAAATTTTTTTTAAATGTTTATTTACTTATTTGAGAGAGAGAGAGCACGAGCAGGGGAGGAGCAGAGAGAGAGAGAGGGAGAGAGAGAGAGAGAAGGAGAGAGAGAGAGAGAGGGAAGGAGAGGGAGAGAGAATCCGAAGCAGCCTCTGTGCTATCAGCACAGCGCAGGAAGTGGGGCCTGATCTCACCAACTGAAAGATCATGACCTGAGCCAAAATGAAGAGCCAGACACGCTCAACTAAGCCACCCAGGCGCCCCACTTCGTTGTTGTTTTAAAATATTAAATGTGGAGATTTTTCCAGTTCCCCTCAGGCCTGACTGGTCCCTACTGCTATTCCCAGAAGCACTTGGCTCTCCTGTTTGTTCACTTCAGGTCTTGAAGAATGGACCACTCACTACTCTAAGCATTAGAGGAAACTGGTGAGCAAATGAGACAGTTCCTATTGCGTGGAATGGAAGAGAGACCACAAGTAAGATGATTTTAGGGAGTGAGGAGTGCTGTGAGAAAAAAAAAATCCAAGCAGACTAGATAAAGTGTCTGCTTCAGATGCAGCAGTGAAGGAAGCGATTTCTGAGTAACCGCTCAAGCTAAGGCCCAAATAGTGAGCCAGCCACAGGATATCTGGGGCAAGGAGGCCCTGACACATGAATTAGCTTGATGCGCTTGAAAATCTTGCAGATCACTGTGGCTGGGCCAGAGACAAACAACTACTGAATGAGGAGAAAAAGAAAGGCATGGCCAATTCCATAACATTTCACAGACCATGGAAGGAAGCACGGCATTTATGTAGGCACAGCAGGAAGTCACTGCAAAGTGTGGTCAGAGAGCACGCTTTGACCCACTTACACCTGCTTACGGTATCAACTGGCCTCTGGAAACATGGACATTTGCGACTCCTTTTATCTCTTATGTACTTGCTTTCTCCCTCTTGCCCCTGAAAGTACTTGAAAATACAGCTTAACCTCGCTTCCGGGTCATGTTCGTTCAGCCCTCTGCCTTGTCACCCATTGCCACTGAAACGCCTTCTCAAAGGCCACAAATGACCTCCTCATTGTCAAATCCTCTTCCCACAATCGATCTGACCTGACTCCTCATCATCACCTGGTTGCTAATCTCCTTCCTGAAACCCCTTCCTCTCTAGCTCCCTTCTTCTGAGCTCAACTCCCCCTAGGGAAGAGCTCCAGCTGGGTGTCCTACAGGCACCTGAATCTCAGCACATTAAACCAAAATCTTAATTCCACCCGAAGTCTGCTCTGCTCTTCCTCCTGTGTCATGTCTCAGCAAAAGGTGCCACCATTCACCCATATACCCAAGGGAGAGACTCTTGACTCATCTTGGACTCCTCTGCTCCCCCCCCACCCCCGTCTTTCCCACAGCCTCAGCTGCTCCCTGAGTCCTGTCTATTCCTTCCTGCAGTGATGCCCATTTCCTCTTATTACCACTGCACTGACCTAGGCCAGGTTCTCAGTGCCACCCACCAAGGACTCCACGGCTCCTTCATGATGTCCCAGGATCCCAGCTCCTTCTTCTAATACATCCTCCAGCCACCAGATCTCGCTCTTGAAATCACAGCTCTTGTCACACCACTTGGGATATTTAAAACCTTCAAATACTATTCAGGCCTTCAGCTTAAGAACCAAATTCTTTACGATGACATTTAACATCTTATGCTAATAGAAGTACAACCTTCAGCAAATGCTCGCCACACAGTGTGGATCACACGAAGTCCTCCACACACTTTCTCTCACAACCCCATGAAGAAGGCATTCCCCCATTTCTCCACAAAGGTGAAGACAAAGAAACAAGATCTGAGAGTTTAATTTGTGCAAGGTCAGCGCGCTAGCAAGTGAAGGAGACCAGACTCGTTCACTAACAATTTATCAGGTCCTTACAATGAGCTCTGCCTCGGAAACCCTCCTCCTCCTCACTATGCCATCCTGGGCTCTGGGTCTCCAGCCCACCTCTCTCTGGCTCCACCACCAATGTTCTGTCACCGCAGCAGACCGCGTGACCACACCGGGCCACAGAGTGCTTCCACCCCACGGACCCCGCTTTCTTTCTCTTTACCCAGCGTGCCTCTTCTCAGCTGGGGAATACTGCACAGAGTCAGCAAGATATCCTGCAAAAGAACATAAGCTCTGGGGTCAGAGGCCTGGGTCAAGGTCATAGCAGCACTTCAGAGCTGTGCCACTCTGCCACATTAGTCTCCTAGTGTCCACGGTAGAACCTGGCACCCACCCTGGGCAGCGGTGAGCACGGACATGAAACAGCACACGGAACCACGCAGAACACACTTCTCCATACAGCTGGCCGAGGTCAGAAACGTTCAGCAGCAGCATCGCACCCCCTGCAAAGGCTTCCTTCTTCCCGCTACACCGAACCGCTCCCGTCACTGGCTGCGCAGGGTTCTGCTCACGCTACGGACACCCCGTCAGCGCCTGTGCCAGCCGTCCCTGATGATACAGGTATTTCCCTCAACACAGCACATGGCAAGTGGTGGAAAGAAAGGGCCTCTTTCATCAACAATGTTTTCGACCCCAGCCCCCAGCAGGTGCCTGGCACACCGCTGCCATTCAATGTACTTCTGAATTCAAAGAAACATAGTCAAGGCCAGAAAACTGCTGAATAAAGTTTACAATTTGCCAAATAGATACCACTTCTCAGTAAGCCTCACTGTTAATCAACATTTCTTGAATTCTCCAGAGTTAACAACCACCACCACCACCACCACACCACTCTGGTTTTTGGCATCATTTGAGACCTAAGCGAATCTGTTTCTCTCCTAAATTACAGAATTGGTCAAGAGTATGCTCCTCTTTCCCTTAAACTCTTATTACTATGGTTTAAAGTGTTCAGGGTACCTAAACCATAGGAATTCTCTGTAGAATGAATTAACTAGTGTTTATTCCTATTGTTACTAGAGATTCAAACACAAGAGCAGATTTTTTTGTCTGCAGTAGATTTCCATGGAACCTACCAGTGAAAAATTCCTGGTTTAAAATACCTCTTCCCCTTTGTCAATGTTTTATACGTTTAATTGTCTTTTTTTAAGTTTACTGTTTTACACTTTTAACATTTTATCTTGAGTAATGATACAAATCATTATCTTGAGCAAATAAAGTTTTGTTTCTACACCTTACATACTAAAAGGACAAGTTCAAAGGATTCCACCTAGACTACAGGAAAAAAATCTCAAAACTCTACCAAGTGTCCAGCCTAGAACTTTCTGAAGCTTAAAATTAGAAAAATAATACCTTTACTCTAGGCTTAGTACCATGTGCTGTTTAATCCGTTCTTCATTTACCTGGTTCGTATAAAAGAGGCACATGCTTTCATCCGAGTCTCCAGCAACACTGCCTCTCTCTTTCCTCCCACACAGTTCTGAATATTTTTCAGAGCTTTCTCATTCTTCTGGTTATTACTGCTGCTTGCTTCCACAGAAAACACAGGGCTCTCAGGCAACGTTTCAGGAAAACACAAACGACAGTCTTTTCCTGAGTGTGTAAAGGCGGATTTGATGGTTTTGTTACTGGAGGTAAAACTGTTCTGTTTTTGAGATGACGCACACAATGTTGACAGAGCTGGACCCAGACTCAGGTAAGCCTCTGCCAATTTGCCCCAGTTCCAAGGATCAAAAGGATGCAAAGAAATCAGTTTCTGTAGGCAGAGAATTGTATTCTCCAAGTTCTGCAGACTTGAACAAATAGCAAACTGGAGGTAGAGCACAGTGGTTAAATGGTCTGTATTAGTTGCTTTATTTTCCTAGGGAGAAAAAAAAAAGTTAAAAACTTTATTATTTTTTTTTAAGATTCTATTTTTGGGGCACCTGGGTGGCTCGGTCTGTTAAGCATCCAACTTTGGCTCAGGTCATGATCTCACAGTTCGTGGGTTCCAGGCCCACATTGGGCTCTGTGCTGACAGCTCAGAGCCTGGAGCCTGTTTCAGATTCTGTGTCTCCCTCTCACTCTGCTCCTCCCCTGTTCATGCTCTGTCTCAAAAATAAATAAATATTTTAAAAAATTTTAAGATTCTATTTTTAAATAATCTCTAAACCAGATGTGGGGCCCAAATCCACAACCCCAAGACAAGCTTCACCGACTAAGCCAGCCAGGTGCTCCAAAAGTTAAAAACTTAAACTGCAGAACCTTTTCCATGTAAAAATGGAGATGCCTAAAAGCCCAAGTTGTATATGCTGTAAATTAGAATTGTCTTTCAGTAGCTACACAAGGAGAGAGAACGAAGTTTGAAGATGTAAACGTAGAGAAATATATCCGACCTACCAAAATCACCATCAGAAATTCCCAAACATTCCTGGCATAACCATAATATAATTCCTGGGACAATGTCCTAACAAAATTCAGCACCAAAAACATAAATGTCAGTTTATCTTCAATTTTTATTATTATCTTTACTGTCTTCAGCCAGACAGATGAAAGACCCAAGCCAACTTTTTTGTACCTTGGGCTAATGGTACCATTTTAATATTCCAGGCTTTCTAAAAATCCAAATGATAATTTCCTTGAGGATTCAAATGGACTCCATTTCCAAATGTGACTTGGCTTAGACATCTTAAACAGGATAGCCCTGAAGCTCTCAGTGCTTCATGATGCCTCATAATTGAATCCAAATGTTATCCCTGGTAACGATTACGAAGCCCAATTATTTTTGGCCAGAAGGGGTTGCTTGGTTTCCTTATGATCAGAAAATCCTTTTCAAGTCTCTTTAACCAGAGTCACCACCTCTTGCCTAACTTGCCATATGGCAAAAGCCTTTGTGGGTTAGGGAAAACAAGGCTTCTTCTTCTAAGTTAAAGTCTATAAGGAGCAGATGGCAGACTAAAATTACCTTTTGGTTAACTTTAAAGAAAAGCTGGTCCTAGTAGCATGCAGATCAAGCTCCTGCACAGAATTACACTGAGCAAGAAATACAAGTAACACTATGCAGATGCAGCCTGAAGAAACAGGCCAGCAACGGAGAGCTTGGGGAGAATTTCAAGTATTTATACATCAAGTGAGAATATAGAGAATAAAGCTCCATGCAGCCTATTTAGTGACACTGCACCTTCCCGATGATGGAATATATTGGTTTTATTACCGTTGTTTAGTATTCTGTCTTTCCTAACCATTAGGTTCCAATTTTGTTTCTGCTTTTTTTTTTTTTTCACTTTTTAAAACTCATCTATTTCAACATTGGTTGGTCCTGACCACACAAAAAAATTCTTTTCTAAAGTTTTTCTTTCAGAAACCTTCTACAATTTTCTTTGCCTTTTTAAAGTTTTATTTTAATTCCAGTTAGTTAGCATATAGTGTTACATTAGTTTCAGGGGTACCATAATTAAGAGTCTGTTTCTTGTTCTGACTCTTTTTTCTCCCTCAAAAGGTTTTATTGTTCAATGCTGAATTTCTAATAGAGAGCATAGCACCTCGGAAGTAACATGTTTAGTAACTAAGTTAAGATGTCTTCATGTCTTTTATTTACGGAGAGCAACACATATAGGCTTTAAGAAGAGCTACCTGTCTTCTACAAGTAGTCTAAGTGCTTTATGCTGTTTAATAACATTTCATATTGAGAATTTATGTTGGGGTAGAGGCTGTTACATACAAGCCATGATTTTGATGGGAGAGTTTTTATAACAGATAGTAAATAACTCTCTGGAATTAAAGTCCATTTAAATGACTATGTGAGGGGTGCCTGGGTGGCTCAGTCGGTTAAGCGTCCGACTTTGGCTCAGGTCGTGATCTCACGGTTCTTGGGTCTGAGCCCCGTGTCGGCTCTGTGCTGACGGCTAGCTCAGAGCCTGGAGCCTGCTTTGGATTCTGTGTCTCCCTCTCTCTCTGACCCTTCCCTGCTTTTGCTCTCTCTCTCTCTCAGAAATAAATAAAATATAAAAAAATTTTTTTTAGATAAAAAAATAAATGACTGTGTGGGAGTATCTGGGTGGCTCAGTTGGTTAAGTGTCCAACTCTTCATCTCAGGTCTTTTTTTTTTTTTTAATGTTTATTTATTTTTGAGAGAGAGAGAGAGAACAAGCAAGGGAGGGGCAAAGAGAGAGGGATACACAGGCTCCAGGCTGAGCTGTCAGAACAGAGCCCAATGTGGGGCTTGAATTCACGAACAATGAAATCGTGGCCTGAGCCAAAGTTAGATGCTTAACCGACTAAGCCATCCAGGCACCCTGTCAGCTTAGGTCTGGAGCTCAGAGTCTTGAGCCCCACATTGAGCTCCAGGCTGCATAT
>NW_027527525.1:4963968-4971274 GCF_008692635.1 Crocuta crocuta | reverse complement strand
CTTATTGTTTTTTTTTTTTTTTTTTTTTTTTGAAAGAGAGAGAGAGAGAGAATATCCCAAGCAGGCTCCACACTCAGCATGGAGCACGACTCAGGGCTCAATCTCACGAACCATGAGATCATGACCTTAGCCAAAATCAAGAGTTGGATGTTTAACTGACTGGGCTACCCAGGCCCACCTAGGTGTGAAACCTACGATTAATCAATCAATAAAAATTAGTGACTTGTGTCATTTTTCAGGAATCTGAAATGCAATAATGCAAGGCATTATTCTGAATGTAATAATGATGAGGACAGTTAATATTTATTGACTGCTAACATGTGCCATGCACTATTCTAAGCACTTTACTCATTTAATCCTCATGATGATCCTTTAAAATAGATTCCATTATCATCCCCATTTTATAGATGAGGCAACTGAGTCACAACAGAAAAGTCAGAGAACTTGCCTGAAGTCACCCAGCTAGTAAGCAGCAGAGCTACAGTCACACTAGAAGTCACAGAATAAAGGGTTTTCTTTTCTCTTTCTATTTATTTATCTAAAGTTAGACTTCATGCCCAGCACAGAGCCCAACGCAAGACTTAAATTCACGACCCTGAGATCAAGACCTGAGCTGAGATTAAGAGTTGGATGCTTAACTGACTGAGCTACCCAGGTGCCCCAAGGGAACTTCCCAAGAGCTGACACGTGTTTACCAGGTGAACAGTGTATGTACAGGGTATGGCTATGCTCCACCTGCCATCTTAACAATGAACCCAGAGCCGGGCACATGGTGGGACTGAAATACATGTTTGTAGAGTGCATAAATTTATTTACTTATTTTTAATGTTTAGCCATTTTTGAAACAGAGACAGAATGAGTAGGGGAGGGACAGAGAGAGAGGGAGACACAGAATCAGAAGCAGATTCCAGGCTCTGCACTGTCAGCACAGAGCCCGACATGGGGCTCGAACTCACAAGCCATGAGATCATGACCTAAGCCAGGGTCGGACGAAGTCAGAAGCTTAACGACTAAGCTACCCAGGTGCCCCTAGAGTGCATAAGTTTTAAAAAGTCATTTACCATCAGAAAGCAATGTCCTTACCACAGCTTATCACATGAGCACATCACCACTGTAAGATGTTTAAATTATTTAAATAAGAAATACAAAAATATAAATAAATTCCATTACAAATTCTGTCCAAAAATCATTAAGGAGAGAGATGAATTAGAAGTTGTGGGGCGCCTGGGTGGCTTAGTCGGTTAAGCGACCGACTTTCGCTTGGGTCATGACCTCGCGGTTCCTGGGTTCGAGCTTCGCGTCGGGCTCTGTGCTGACTGCCAGCTCAGAGCCTGGAGNCTGGCCCCGCTGGCCCTCTCCCTCCTAGGAAAAAAAAAAAAAGAAGTTGTGAGCATAAGGGGTGCCTGGGTGGCTCAGTCGGTTAAACATCTGACTTTGGCTCAGGTCACGATCTCATGGCTCATGAGTTTGAGCCCCACATCGGGCTCTGTGCTGACAGCTCTGAGCCTGGAGCCTGTTTCACATTCTGTGTCTCCCTCTCTCTCTGCCCCTCCCCAGCTCACACTCTGATTCTCCCTCTCCTTCTCTCAAAAATAAAGAAAGATTAAAAAAAAAAAAAAGAAAAGAAAAGCAGTTGTGAGCATAAAATATCCTGCTGGGCACCCCAGGACTAGCTGTCTACTTTGTTCAATGCCGTATTCTGGCCTGTCCCCCTACAGAACAGGAAAGGACAACAGCCACCAAGACACACACAGAAATGGACCAGAGCTAGTAACAAAAGAGAAGGGTCTATAAGTAAGCAAGAAATTTAAAAAAAAAAAAAAACATGGGGTACCAGGAAGAGAATCTACGTAAATCAGAAGGGTGTGCTGGCATCATGTGAAGAGCCCCAAAGAAAGGGAAAGGCCCAGGGCCTGCACTGCTGGTCCCTTCCCCAACAGGGTGCCTGGAGGCCTGAAGAATAGTTCTCAAAGTCCCGGCAGGGGGCTGAAGGGCTTCTGCCCGGTCCTTCCTTCCTCCAGCCTGGTGACATTCCAAGCTCTGGAGCCCTGGCAACAGCTCCTTCTCTGAGCCCCAGAAACACACTAACTAAGCTGGAGGGAACCACAAAAACTACCCAACACTAACACCGCCGCCACTTCTGTGGGTTAGGCGGGGCAACGAGCACAACGGAGAGGCGCAGGAGACGACAGGAAGAGAGGGGTGACAGCAGAGCACAGAACAGGAACGAAGGACGAAGGATGGGTGACTGATGTCTAGAAAAAGTACTAAAAGGACCAAAGCTGTTAATCTGTAGCCCTGGGAGACTGAGAATAAACACTGTTAAAGTCCACCGAGTTCACTGTGCTGTGTGCTTCCCAAACGAGGTAATTTTACCTTACAGCTTAAGAATTAACCCACACTTACTAGAGAGGAGAAAAGAAGAACAAGACACAGCTGTTTTCCACATTCTACACACAGCGTCCAAGGTTCCTCTCACTGCCAGAGGCTGAGGCACTGCGCAACGAACCCCACTGGCAAGCAAATTTAGGGATTTCTCTTAGTTGATGACATGGAGAGGACAGCTCAATGGCACACGTACTTTAGGCTGCATCCCCAGGGGTCGAGTTCAGTGCCCTGGCGCCTCATTAATTCCCTCAGAGGAAGTAAAGTGGTCATCTATAAACTAATATTGGTCAACTTAGACCAATCCTCATATAAAATTTACACACGCGCACGTGCACACACACAGCCCCCAGAAGTAAACCAAAAATGCCATCATCTGAAAACAAAAACAGGCAGAATCTAGAATTGCAAATAACTGCTTTTCTTTATCTCTTAAAGAAGGGATTCTACAAACTCCATTTATGAATAAAAAAGGCTGGGAAAAAAAAGAATAAAAAAGGCTGTTAAGCCTGGCTCAGTATATATTTAGGCTTTTTTTTGGTAACTTTTTTTCGTGTTTACAAAAGTAATCCATGTTCATTGTAGAAATTTTGGGAAATAAAATCTAAAAAAAAATTGAAGAAAAAATTACTGATGGTCCTTTAACTCTGAATATTTACTCCTCATGACAGTAAAACCTTTACAAATGAGATTTCCAGGCAATGAAGACTTTTGAACGTAACACAGGAAAGAAAAAATATTACAAGAAAGTGATTGTCTAGAGCTCTGAACTGTTCATCCTAATAAAGTTCTCACACCACCGACAATTTTCGTCTCCTTATCCAACCCCAAAGATTCTGCTGCTTGCAAGAAGCTGTTTTTTGTTTTGTCTTTTAGAAAATAACCAACAATCCCAGGACGACTGATGGAGAAGCAGTGAGGCCGCTTACCAAGTTTGCAGCGATCTCCAGCGCCTCGGTGTGCCTTCCCAGGCGAACCAGACACCGCGCCTGGCCTTCCTGGACATCCCTTTTCATGGCGAAATTTGTAGACGGCAGTTTTTCAGAGATACTGGAGTACTCTTGCAGTGCTTTCTGCCAATTATTTGTTAAATAAAGGAAATGAAGAGACGGAATGAAAAGAGAGGCAAAACCATAGTAGAAAAAGGATTCAGTTCCAGGGATGATTTTCTTCGTGGCAAAAGGTAATATTATAAAAGACTCTGCAATGAACTAAGGAGGGCTTGAGTATTTGTCAGTTCTGTTTTCTAAAAAGGAGAAAAGAGATGGCTGGAGAATATAACCACTACGACCATGGAAAATATCACCGTATGGTAGGAAAGCATTCTGGGGCCAAGCAGACCAGGGTGTGAATCCTGGTTCTGCCATGAACTTGCTATATAGCCTGCCTTTCCTCATCAGCAAAATAGCAAAGGGACTCTTGCAAAGAAGAAATGAGATTTTATGTGTAAAGCAAGCTGATACCTAATTATTAGTTCTTTTTCTTACACATTTTGGGGTGCTTTGCTCCTCTGACCCCATGAGGCATCAGCGCTAGAGGGTCCCACAGAATGAGGAGACAGACAGCCTGGGGAAACAGACCTGCAAGGATCTCAAGAAGATCCCTATATCGTAGTTACAGGAAACAGAACAAACGACAGAGAGCCATGAAGAAAAGGACAGAGATTTGGGATTCTGAGATCAACTTACCACAAAACGCTAAATTCATCCTCACACACAACACACTCATCACTGATACGCTGTAACTGACAGAACAGGAGGCTATTTCAAGTAGTGCAACCTTACATATGTTCAATTCTACCTGATACTCCTGCCGCCTGTAGGCGAGGTCCCCTTGGAATTTCTTCAGAGTCAGAGCTTCAACATCATCACTGCTCCCCGTTTCTTCATAAAACCACTAGAAATTGTGAAAATAGCACATTACAGGGAATTAAGTGATACTTTTCCATCTCATACTCAAGTAGAAGCAATTTCCCATATATAATTGATTAGACCTCAAAAAAAAGATCCTTTTTTAGGATGAGACTCACAGGAAAACCCGTGATGAGAAGAACGACAATTTTAGTGATGGCTCAGTTTTTATTCAATTTTCCGTAACGTACCCATGATATGGAACCCCTCAACTGAAAAAGAAGCACAGGCCTATTTGGTTCTATCTATAGCATTTCAAAATGGGGTTGTGGTGCCCGGGAAGCTACATTTTAACTAGGACAGTTCAAAAGTTCTTTTTCTTTTCTTTTTTTTTTTTTTTTTTAAAGCTTATTTATTTATTTTGAGAGAGAGAGAGAATCCAAGTTGGTTCCAAACTGTCAGCACAGAGCCCGACGTGGGTTTGAACTCACAAACCATGAGATCATGACCTGAGCTAAAATCAAGAGTCAGACGCTCAGGATGACCGAGCCCCCCAGGTGTCCCTTGAATGCCTCTTTAGGCCTACGTATGTTTCCCTGCAGAGACATTTTTAGAGTGGTCGAACAGGTATTGACAACCCTTTATGGAAAGGACACAGGAAAGAAGAATTATTTTTATAGTGCTTACTGTGAAAATGTTGTAAAAGCAAAAAGTAGAATTTGACCAAAAAGGCAGAAATTAAGGCTGAAAGTAGGTTTCCATGCAATCAAATGCCAAAGACCTCTCCTCCCAAAGGGGAGAAGTTTGAGTAAATGCCCATCTGGAATACTGTATTCTCTTTTCTACTGACTTCAACCTTATGGATAGAAAGGAGAGTGAACTGGGAGTTCCTGATTAGGGAATAAAGAACGTGAACATGAGAAAACAAGTGTAACAAGAAGCGGTCTGTGGCCACTTTTTCCAGCTCCAAAGCAGTAACTGGGCATCCCCTTTCCTCACAAAAAAACACAGAAAACCATACTGAGGATGAATGGGGTTGATCCCCAGGCAAAGTGCTATTAAAAACACAGCTGCATTTGTGATAGTTCCACTATCACGTCAAATTGCTTGGTTCCATTTCTAGAAGAGCTGCCCGCCTATCACTGCCCCGTCATTAACTTCGTGAAATCATTTCTCTCCATAGCCTGGTCTATCACAGCGAAGAAAGCCGGCAACTGCCGTTTTCTGTTGTCCCCGAAGGACTGCAAAAGTCAACAACATGGGGCGCCTGGGTGGCTCAGTCCGTTAAGGGTCCGACTTTGGCTCAGGTCATGATCTCATGGTTCGTGGGTTCCAGCCCCGCATTGCGTGGGTTCGAGCCCCTGCGTCGGGCTCTGTGCTGACAGCTCAGACCCTGGAGCCAGCTTCCAATTCTGTGTCTCCCCCTCTCTCTGACCCTCCTCTGCTCGCTCGCTCTCTCTCTCTCTCTCTCTCGGAAATAAAACATTAAAAAAAAAAGTCAGCAACAGTCTAAGTACAGAAGCCACCACTTTCCTCTGCGCTCCGCCGCTCTCCAGTCACAGCGCCAAGCCCAACTCCCTAACTACGAACCTCTATCCAATTGTCATGATCCCTCTGGGAGATGGTCAAGCAAAAACTGGCTTTCGAATGATCCTTTTTCTCCTCCCACTTAACGTGCAGGCCCGCAACAATTCAGAACAGGGGTGGCTTCAAACACCCCTTTCTGGTAAGAGGAAGGAGGGGAGATCGGTGAACAAGGGTGGCACTAAGAGGGGAGGCACTGGGTACCTCCAGCCTTTGCCACATGCAGAACGGGGACAACAGAAATCTAACCAAAGCTCCCAGTGTTACACCCAGGGAACCAACATGACCCGCGAAGGCGTCTCTGGCTTTACGAGCGGGACCACGTACCAAACGCGTCCTAAAGACGAGCGATCTTCGGCTCCGACTCTCTACGCATACAGCACATCACACCTGACAAGGTCCTTCACCCATTTCACTCCACGACAGCGCTGGGAGCCAGCAAATACTATTGTTCCCAAATGACAAGGAAGGAAGTGACACCTTGAAAGCTAAGCCGTAAAGCCCAGGCAGGAATTCAGGGTCCTATCACTAATAACTACAGCTTTTGATGCTGCACCACTCTGCGATCCCAAGGCCATTCCTGTTTTTAGTCTACACGATCAACTACTACAAGCAATGCTGAAAGGATGTACAGATAAGGAGAAAAGGAAAGTGAAACACACATATTTCAGTAATTACTGAGCGCCTGAGATCTCTACAACGGTTTCAAGGAAAAATGAAGACCATACCTATAAAGGTACCTAGCACAGTGCCTGGAACAGGTGCATTTTTGATAAATAGTACAGTAGTTCTAACACGTGAGCTGAGATTTACACCCATGCGGTAATACAAAGTAATATTCTACTAATTCCAAACATTCACGGAGTTTGCTATTATGAACAAAAACTACCAGGCACTGTAGACGACATGAAGTCAAGCACCCACTCTGCTGAGATCATTTAGCACCGAGGGTCCAAGAGCGTGACGCTCCCGACAAGGGCTGTTAACACAAACTGAATGGAAGGGGGAAGTAGTCAAAGACAAACTGTATTTGCTTGGAATGAGGAAATCAGAAAAGACTTCCTGGAGGAGGCAGCATTCGAAGTGCGCTCTAAGAAACGGATATAATTCAAGGATTTGACCCTGCGAGCGGGGCTGAAAAGCGGGCGGAGGAAACTCACGGACCAAGGGCAGGTCAGTGGGCGGGGCGTCGCCGTTTGCGGAGCAGAAAACAATAGTTTTGGAAAGTGGGCGGGGGCCGGATGTCTGGCGGGGTCCAGACTGCAGAATCAGTGTGGCCATACGGGGTTGCCGAAGACTTCGGGGTTGGGGGGGACGTGAGACCAGCCGGCCTCGGGGAAGACCCGCCAAACGCCCGGTACGAGTTAATCGCCGCCAGCGCGGGGCCGACGGGCCGACCCCTCCGGGTGAGGCTCGGGAAACGCCCGGGCCTCGTGGGGAGAGGGGAAGGGCAACGGGAGGGGCGGCCCGGCGAGGAGGCGGGCGCT
>NW_027527525.1:4952110-4963854 GCF_008692635.1 Crocuta crocuta | reverse complement strand
GCGCGGAGGGGCCCCCCGGGGCCCCGCCCCCAGCTCCCGCCTCTCTTCGAACACCGAGTCCTCGAACTCGCCCCCCAGCAACCAGCACCCAGTCTCCATCCCGCGCCCGCCGCCGGACTCTGGGAGTAGGCGGAGTCTAGAGCGGCGCCCACGTGCGGGCCAGTGCGGAAGGGGCGGAGCCTCCAAGGCCAGAGCGCGGCATGCTGGGGCTTGTAGTCTCTGGGAGGAGGGGCCCCAAAGCGGGCATTGGCTCGCAGCTGGCTTGGAGTCCCGGTGAAACAGATTTTTATCTGACTCACAAACTGACCGAAGTCGGGAGCGGAGTGTTTGACTTATCCGTTTCAGGAGATGGACAGAGATCCTTATCTGCACGCATCAAAAGCAGGCTCCAGGGTAGTTTTTTAAAACTCATAGGTACCATTTTTTTCACCACTGAAGATATTTGTGGCGCTGTGTTAAGCACAGTTTTTGCACTTTACATCCTCTCCTAACAACTTATGAAAGGCACAATGATTCCCGCTTTACAAATGGAGTTGTTGGGGATTAGAGATAAGTATGCTGCTTAGGATCAATTCTTATGTGGCTACGAGCTGGGAAAGACAAATCAATCTCTAGTCCCCATATTTTGGGAAAAGAGACACCACCACCAATAACAAAGACCAGAGTAATTCACGCCATTTATAAAACGGAGTGCATAAGTTTACTATGGATGTTCGATCAAGGACCATTAATTTTACCTGAAGAAAAAAAAACACCAAATCCCAGAAGTGTAAAACTAACATTTACTAGAGTTCTTATACTTTCAAGATATTCCTTGAGACTAGAAAATCGAAATTATTGACAAAATACCGGCCAATATGGCACAGCTCAAATATTACTGTGATATATTACACAGCAGGTTTTCCCACTTCTCCCCACTCACCTGGTCCTCTTCCACCATTTGTCTTACAAGGTTTTATCTTCAACCCAATTTTCTATTCCACAAACTTAACCTGGGGGAACCTAATCCACTCCCCAAGGTTTCAAAATCCATCTCTCTGCTGATCGATCACTCCTCAGATCTAGAGTCAGCCCATATATCCAACAACCTTGAGTGGAAGGTTTCATCCGGACAGGCTCCAGACATTAACTACTAATGTATTCATCCATAGAAAGGCTGTTAAAAAAAAGAAGAAAAAGTTTGTTTTCCTATCAGAGATGTTATAGTCCTAATTAGGAAAATTTTAGAAATTATGGAAAAATAGAAGAAAAAATCAAAGAAAAAAAATAGAAATTATAGAAAAAGAGAAGAAATATCCACCTCCATAATATCATCATCCAGAAGTAATGGAGTCTAAACAAGGTAAGCATATTTGTCCTAATGTTAATATATCCTGTTTTAGCAGAAAAAGCAATAACACAGCATGGTGTTGAAACAGCCTCAAGCACCAGATTTCTCTGGGCTCATGATCCTGGTTGAATTATTCACTAGCAGTGTGACCCAATTTGTCAAATGGGCATTGATTAAAATAATGCATGTAAAATGCCTGTCAGATAGCAAATGAGTAATACATGTTCATTCAAAATTCCTGTTTCAGGAGCAAAGTAAGAACAGAGCAAAGGCAGACAGAGATTTTTTTTTTTCCCAGCCTTTGCTTTCTAAAGGCTGTTTAGTTTTGGAACATCGAATCCTCTTGGGTTCTGTGTCCCCACTTCACACCCCCTACCTCCCCACCCCGCCCCAGCCTCCTCCTGGCCGAACAACCACTTCAACTAAATTTTCTGCTGCAATGGTAAAGAAGCCACAGAATTGCAGCTTATGAGTAAGAGAGAGTTCTTTGCCCTTTGAACTCAAAATTCCTGAGCTCAGGGGTTTCCAGCCTTTTCACCACTAAGAACGCTTTCAGTTATTTTTCCTCAAAAGTTGCGGAGGACTTGTGCACACAATAAAACTGCATTAATTAATAATTGCTTTGCTTTCTTTTAAAAAAGTGAATCCAAAGTCCTATATAAGAGTCAGTACAAGCTTCTGCTCAGCCTGAGCCTACTGGCATTGCCTTGTTGTGTGTTAGGGTTTTAGCTGAAAGCAAAGTAGCTGTGAGGGACTCCAGAAAGCCTGGGGAAAGGTTAAACATGATTAACATTGGGTATTTATTAATAATGAAAACAGCACAAAGGCCCCTATCACTATTGAGGACCTGGTACCTGGACCCCAAGTTTTAAACCACTGGCTCACTGATAGAAAGGACTTAGGATACTGTCTTTTTATTTTTTATTTTAATTTTTTTTTAGAAGAGAGAGCACAGAGGAATGAGCAAGGGGCTTATGATTCTCAGGATTCTCAGTCCAAAGTGGGGCTTGATCCCAGAACTCTGGGATCATGACCTGAGCCAAAATCAAGAGTTGGATTCTCAACCAACTGAGCCACCCAGATGCCCCAATGGGTATCATTTTTTTAAATGTTTATTTATTTTTGACAGAGAGAGCTCAAACAGGTGAGGGGCAGAGAGAGAGGGGCAGAGGATCTGAAGAATGGTTCTGTGCTGAGAACACAGCCTGGTGCAGGGCTTGAACTCACAAACCCCAAGATCACTACCTGAGCTGAAGCTGGACACTCAACTAAGCCATGCAGACACCCCATAAATATTTTTTTAATTTAATTTTTAAAGTGATCTCTACACCCAACATGGGGCTTGAACTCACAACCCTGAGACCAAGAGTCACATGCTCCACCCACTGAGCCAGCCAGGTGCCTCTAGATAATGTCATTTTTAAAAAGAGGAGGGGGAGCCTGACTGGCTCAGTGGGTAGAGCATGTGACTCTTGATCTCAGGATTGTGAGTTCAAGCCCCGCATTGGGTGTGGAGCCTACTTTAAAAAAATAATAAAAACTAAAATAAGAAGAGGAGAGAAAACCAGTAAGAGAGAAAGGCACTTTGTAACTATTAAATACAACTTACATACTTAGGAAATGCCAGGTACTAAGCACAGGTAGGGAGTAAAGGGGAATTTTGCAAGTGGTTAAGATTGTGTGGGTTGTAATAAAAATTTTTATAGATTTTTATTTATAAAAATCTGATTCTTGACTGAGGGCGGTGATTAAGTTCCCCACTGCAAGATAGATATCACCTACTCTAGGCAGCTTGCCTTCCTTTTTTCTGTCATTCCTCCATGCTTTTATCCACTGTGGCATTTATGATGCTGTGGACTACTGGAGGTTAGAGATGGTATCTTTCTATCTTGGAAACCCAATCCCTCAGACAGGGCTTGGCCCAGAGCTGCTCAATCAATGCTTGTTGAATGGACAGGAAATAGCAGAAGGAGCAGACAGAAATATTTCTCAGTTTTGTTTTGTTTTTGTTTGTTTAACTGTTGATAGAGAGCAAATTGGGAAAGAGAGAGAAAGGGAGACAGAGGATCCTAAGTGGGTTCTGCGCTGATAGCGCAGGTGATGCAGGGCTTGAACTCAACCTCTGGATCATGACCTGAGCTGAAGTCGGACACTTAACTGACTGAACCACGCAGGTGCCCCACTTCTCAGTTCTAAGTTGCATATTCAGGTCCTTTCTGAGGGGGATGGAAGGAGCCAACATTTATGAGCATCTATTATGTAGAAGTGTATTATGTAGGTTGTGCTACGGACATTCTATTAACTTCATTGTAATTAACACTCAAAATATCTCCCTCAAAATTAGACATTATTATTTCTATTTTTGCATACGAGGAAATAGGATCTGACAGGTAACTTGCCCAGGGTCCCAGGTAGTGAGTGAAAGAAACCAGATTAAAATTCAACTTTATCTGACATCAAAGTCTGTGTTCTCAACTCTCTCACAAAACCAAAATGGCAGGGTTTCATAAAGACCTGGAGAACTGAATCTGTCCCTGGCTGGCTCTGCCTGCCTCATGTCCTGGAGGCTTGGGGACTCTCATTTCGCCTGTGTGTCTCTGCAGAATGGCTTTCTCTGCGCTGCTTGTACACCTTCCAACATGGCCTCTGAGACCTGGGCAATTCAGGCCCCCAGAAGAAAATGACGAGCAATACTGTGCGTCCAATTCCAGGTCACCTGCCAAGAGACTCCACTGGCCACAGAACAAGAAGCCCTCGCCATGAGCTGAAGGCTGAAGGTCCTGTTGGTCTGCCGGTGGCTCAGGGGTGGCTGTGGGACCAGGAGGTATCAGGGAGCCAAGGAGTCTATGGGATGTGCGGTCTACTGTGCCAGGCAGAGCGTGGGGTCTTTGCTTTGGTCTTGTCTGGAAGCCCCTGGCTGGAGTCTAGCCTCTTGGGTACATCATCCCACAGACCCAGGGGTGCTCCCAAAGTATAAGACTGTTCTCACTGTAGTTAGAAGTTACACCCCTCCACACCCCTCCCAGGCTTGAATCCTGCTCAATTTCTATCTCTCTAAGATACTCCCCTCCAGAACACCGAAATATCATCTTTGACCACAGGCTTTAACCAAAGGTGAGAAGACTGGTTGTCTTCAAATTGTTTTTGGAATTACCCATAAATCCGGACGTTCTGTGAAGCCAGGGGAAGTTTTATCCAGCCCTCCAAGATGGGTGTCTGAGGTTACTACTTTCCTTCCCGGCCCAAGGGAGATGTTAGAGGTGCTTTGAAAAAGCTTGACCCCTTACTAACTACACATCGTTAGGCATTCAAAACCATCTACATTTGGTTACCAAACCCTCATACTCTTTTCTTTCTTCTTTTCTTCCTCTCCTCTCCTCTTTCTTTCCCTTTCTTTTTCCTTCCTTCCTTCTTTCTTTCTTTCTTTCTTTCTTTCTTTCTTTCTTTCTTTCTTTCTTTCTTTCTTTCCTTCTTTCCTTCTTTCCTTCTTTCTTTCTTGCGTTTTTGTTTCTACAACTTTATCAAGGTATAATTGACAACTGCACACATTTAAAATGAATTTTGACATAAGTATATATCCTGTGAAACCTTCCCTCCACTCAAGGTGACACATATACATCACCTCTAAAGGTTTTATCCTTCCCCTGCCTCATTTCTTCAACTGAATCCTGCTCTGCAAGCAGGCTGGTCCTCTCCAGAATGGGCCTCCCCACCTTGCCCCCCAAGTCTTCCCTTCATCCTGCAACCTTCCCTGCCACTACTAGGCCTCTGTTACCATTTCCCTTGTCAGGAAAGCTCCTCCCAGTGCCCTCCCACTATAACCAGGTGGGATTTATCTTAGGAATACAACAGTGGTTCAACATATGAAAATTAATCAGTATAATACATCATGTTACTAGAACGAAGGGGAAAAAGCCCAACAGTCATCTCAATTGATGCCAGAAAAGGCATTTGACAAAATCCAACACCTATTACGATAAAACCTGTCAGAACAATAACACTAGAACTTCCTCAACATGATAAAAGACATTCATGAAAAACCCACAGATAACGGTATTTGATGGCAAGACTGAAAGCTTTCTTTTATGATCAGGAACAAGACACGGATGCTGTCTTTCACCAGTGCCATTCATCACAGTATTAGAAGTTCTAGCCAGAGTAATTAGATGAGAAAAAGAAACAATAGGCACCCAAATTGGAAAAGAGTAAAACTATATCTATTTAAGCAGGACATGATCCTAAATAGAGAATATCCTAAAGAAGCCACAAGAAAACTACTAGAGCTAATGAATGAATTCAGCAAAATTTCAGCTTACAAGATCAACAAACAAAAAGTTAGTTGTTTCTGTGGGGTGCCTGGGTGGCTCAGTCTGACTCTTGGTTTTGGCTCAGGTCATGATCTCATGGTTTGCAAGTTCAAGCCCTGTGTCGGGCTCTGTGCTGCTGGTGTGGAGCCTGCTTGGAATTGTCTCTCTCCCCTCCCTGCTAGTGCTTTCTCTCTCCCATTCCCTCTCAAAATAAATAAATAAATCTTAAAAAAATTAGTTGTTTCTATACACCAGCAATAAACAATCTGAAGAACAAATTAAGGAAGCAATTCCAGGGGCCCTTGGGTGGCTCAGTTGGTTAAGCATCTGACTTCAGCTCAATTCACGATCTCACTGTTTGGGGGTTTGAGCCTCACGTCAGGCTGTGTGCTGACAGCTCAGAGCCTAGAGCCTGTTTCAGATTCTGTGTCTCCCTCTCTCTCTGCCCTCCCCCGCTTGCACTCTCTCTTTCTCAGAAATAAACAAACATTAAAAAAAATTTAAAAAGCAATTCCAATAACAATGACATCTGAAAGAATATATCTTACACTGAAAACTATTAAGCCTGCTGAAAGAAATTAAATAAGACCTAAATAAATGGAAAGGCATCTCATGTTCATAGATAGGAATACATAATGTTGTTAAGATGTCAACACTACCCAAAACAATCTAAAGATCCAACATAATTTCTTCCACAGTTCATAATTCAAACTTCCAGTAACTTTTTAAGAAATAGAAAAACCAATCCTCAAATGCATTTGGAATTGCAAGGTATCCCAAATAGACAAAACAATCTTGAAAAAGAAAAAAGTTAAGGACTCATAGTCCAGATTTGAAAACTTACTGGAAAGCTAAAAGAATCAAAACAGCGTGGTATGTGGAAAGGAGAGATATACAGACTAAGGGAATTGAGTCCAGAAATAAACCTTCACATGTACAGCCAACTGATTTTAAGTTTATTTATTTATTTTCAGAGAGGGAGAGAATGAGTGGAGGAGGGGCAGAGACAGAGAGGGAGAGAGTGAATCCCAAGCAGTCTCTGTGCTGTCAGTGCAGAGCCTGACACAGGGCTCAATCCCATGAATTGCAAGATCATGACCTGAACTGAAATCAGGCACTTAACCATCTGCACCACTCAAGAGCCCACAGCCAACTGATTTTTGACAAGGGTGCTAAGTCCATTCAATGAGGGCAAGATAGTTGTTTCAACAGCTGGTGCTTGTATAAGTGGATTACCACATGCAAAAGAATGAAGTTTAACCTTTATCTCACATCAATATATAAAAATTTACTCAAAATGGATTAATGACTGGGGTAACTGGGTGGCTCGGTCAGTTAAGCAGCCAACTTCAGTTCAGGTCATGATCTCATGGTTCGTGAGTTTGAGCCCCACATCAGGCTCTCTGATGTCAGCGCAGAGCCCGTTTCACATCCTCTGTCCCCTTCTTTCAGTGCCCCTCCCCCTCTCTCTCTCTCTCTCTCTCACACACTCTCTCTCTCTTTCTCTCAAAAATAAATAAATATTTAAAAAATGGATTAAGGGGGGGGCGCCTGGGTGGCTTAGTCGGTTAAGCGTCCGACTTTCGCTTAGGTCATGATCTAGCGGTTCGTGGGTTCGAGCCCCACGTCGGGCTCTGTGCTGACTGCCAGCTCAGAGCCTGGAGCCTATTTCAGAGTCTGTGTCTCCCTCTCTCTCTGACCCTCCCCTGCTCATGCTGTCTCTCTCTCTCTCTCTCCTAGAAAAAAAATTTTTTTAAAAAATGGATTAAGGGACCTAAATATAAGAGCTGTAACCATAAAACTCTTAGAAGAAAACATGGGAGTAAATCTTCATGACCTTGGATTTGGCAGTGGAATTTTTCTTATTAGGTAATGCCCAATGTGGTGCTTGAGCAACATCAAAAGTATGAGCAACAAAAACAACAATAATAAAAAATTGAACTTCATCAAAACTGAAAATATTTTGTGCGTCAAAGGACACTATCAAGAAAGTGAAAATACAATCTACAGAAGGGAGAAAATATAGTCAACTCTTGTTCCCCCTGCAATAGTTCTAGAAAGTCACCATGAACACTGAGTTAGTGAATACTGAACAAATGCTCCTACGGTTAAGAACCCGGGAGTTTCTGATCATAAGCTTTTCATAAACTGATCAATACATAACTTTTATGTGCTTTTCTGTTTAAACATACCTTATTTAAGATACATTGTTAATTTATTAACATTGAACTCTCAGCCAACAGCCCTATAACTCATGCCTGAATAAAACTTGCCTAACATGTATTTTCTCCATAAGGCATTCACAGCCTTCTTGCATTTACAAACACCAGATAGCACATCAGCACTACACTTAGGGGTCATTTTAAACAGTGAAATCACCAACAAAAGACGCAGATGTACTTAAAAAGTGGCACTGATACAAAAAAGGATGATCTTTATAATCTGAGAGCTGAAATAAGAGGCAAAGCATCACTTTTTTTTTTTTAGCCTCACATGGGAACATGAAGATTAGCAACTCAAATGTTTTGCCACCATTCACATGTGCGTGGGTGAGCACAAAAATGCCGTGAATATTTATTTTGGGGTTATAAATAAATTTTAGTGAGTTGTCAAATTTCTATATACAGAATCTGTGGATAATGATAATTGACTGTATTTGCAAATCATGTCTCTGGTAAGGGTGTAACATCTAGAATATACAAAGAACTCCTAAAACTCAACAGGAAGCAACTCAATTACAAACTTGGCAAAAAAACTGCAATACACATTTCTCCAAAGAAAATATCCAAATGGTCAATAACCAGATACAAGATGCTGAACATCATTAGTCATTAGAGAAAGGCAAATCACAACCACAAGACACCACTTCATACCTACTAGGACAGTAATAATAATTTTAAAAACTGAAAATAAAAGGTGTTGGTGAGGATATGGAGAAGCAGGAACCCTTCCTTGTACATTGCTGGTGGAATGCAAAATGGTTACAGGCACTGTGGAAAACAGTTTGTCACTGTGGAAAAGCGTGATAATTCCTCAAAAAATTAAACATAGAATTACTCTGATTCACCAATTCCACCCCTAGATATACATCTGAAAGAACTTAAAAGAGACTCAGAGGGGCGCCTGGGTGGCTTAGTCAGTTAAGCGTCTGACTTTCGCTTAGGTCATGATCTCGCAGTTCGTGGGTTCGAGCCCCGCGTTGGGCTCTGTGCTGACAGCCAGCTCAGAGCCTGGAGCCTGTTTCAGTCTGTGACTCCCTCTCTCTCTGACCCTCCCCTGCTCACACTCTCTATCTCTTCTAGAAATAAAATAAATAAATAAATAAAAATTAAAAAAAAGTCTTAGATCTGCATTAAAAAAAAAAAAAAGACTCAGATACTTTTATGCCAATGTTTAGTACAGCATTTTTCTAGCCAAAAGGTAGAAGAAACAACCCGTGTCTATCCATCAATTCTGATAAAACATAATTGAGAATTGTTGTATCACTGTGTTGTATACTTTAAACTAATGTAACATCATGTGGCAACTATACTCAAATAAAACAAAAAGTGAAGCCAGAGGGCTACAGGTATTGTTAGGAAAAAAAAAAATTGTGGCACACCGCCCCCCCTCCCCACAACACTGAAATATTATTCAGCTGTAAAAAGGAACAAAGTTCTGATATATACTGCAACATGAATTAACTTTGATAACATTATGATAAATGAAATAAGTCAAATATAAAAAGACAAGTATTATATGATTCCACTTATTTGAAATATCAAGAATAGGCAACTTCATAGAAGCAGAAAGTAGGTTTGAAGGTTCCCAGGGGCTGGGGGGAGGGGAGAATGCAGAGCTATTGCTTAATAGTTATAGTTTCTGTTTGGGATAATGAAAAAACTTTGGAAATAGTCGTGATGGTTGCCCAACACTGTGAACATCATCGAATCGTGTATCTTAAAAACAGAGTGGCACATTTTGTTATGCATAGTATGCCACAAGGTTTTAAAAACTCCGTTAATAAAATGGAAAAAAGTCACTGAAAACTACTACTCACTGCTAACTTTTATTCTGTATTCAAGGACATAATCGACCAGGAGAAGAGGGTTTTGCTCTGTCAAATAAATATATGTAAAAGCTAGCAAACATCAGAGCAGAACGAAGTGCCAAGTTTTTAAAAGAGGTGTGTGTGTGTGTGGGGGGGATTACTACTAGTTATTTACAGTTATACAAAGTTAACATATTGCAAGGGAAGCATAATATATATTCAAAGGCTTCATTTCCAATACTTGACATTTCAAATTTGAAAATATTAAAATTATCAAACAAAACTCAGACCATGTTAGCAATGGTTTAAAAAAGGGAGCAATTTAATCATTATAATACAGAGTGCTTTAAGAAGTTTTTAAATGTGTAAAAGAAAGAACAGTTTAGTGCATTAAATTGTTACAGTCTTTACATTGCTTCTTCTTAAAAAAGTTAACAGTAGTATGAAAAAGCCACCCACAAAGCCAGCTGTCTGAGTGAAGAAATCAGCTACATTGCAGCATTTTGGAATTACTAATAAAGCTATAGTTAAAAAATAAAAAGTTTATAAAAATGAAAGCAGCATGCATATTCAAGGCTTTTTCATAACATTTCATTAGCTGACAAACATTTAGGTAAAAACAAGAGCTTAATATTACTCATTAAATTAGACAAAAGAAACTGGCCAAGCCCACTACATCCGGTCATTCAGAAAAACATTTTAAAATGCAGAGCTGATTAAACTGAACATTTCTCTATGAAGAAAGCACATTTTGAAAAACAATCCTATAGTCACAAAAAAAGGGTCCTTCTCAACATGAATGAACAGCACCTGTCTTTACAAAGTTTATAAGTTAGTATGAACTTTCAGTCTCCTGATATGGCAAGAGTTAACAGTTAACACTCCCATAATTCATAAGTGAAAAGCTAACCTTTAACTCATTACGATCAGTTCAGAATTTTTTCTCTATTCACTGAAATTGCTACCTAGAGTTTCACTGAAAGAGAATTTCACAATTCTTGAAAATTCTGATCTGATACCTGTACAAACATCTCTGATTTCTATATGATTGTAAGAAAACACTAAGTATATATTCACTACATGGTACTTCACATTTTTGGTAAAATATTTATTTCAGAGTTTCACCCTATCCAAATTCTTATGCCATTTTCTTTTTCCTTCTTCAATATTGATTATCTTCAGTTTACTACAAAGCAAATTCAGCTTCTGATGGAAAAAAAATGAAGAGTATTACAGAGTAAGAGTGGTGCCTATGAATGTGTTCAATTAAAGATCCAATCATTAAGGGCCAAAGACACCACAAAATCTTAACGTTTCCAACACGTTGTCAATTGGCTGTTTTACATTAAAATGATATACGCCCACGTACAAATTTTAATCTTAGTGCAGGGCCTGATAAATAAGACATAGAAATAAATCAGGTTCTTCTTTTTCCTGTTCCTAATAATTTTTACTCTGTAAAATGTTTGGTCACTCAAAGCTATAAGCTTAATCACGTATCAAAGAATACAGGCAATAAGGCCCATCTCACTAGACATACAGTATTAACCTGGACAGAATATGAGGACAAGCTCTAGTGGTCATTAAACCCCCTCAGAAAGTCTAAGAATCAGAATGTCTCCATCATATCAGAATAAAAATGTACTATATTAAAATTTGAATTTTTACAAGTTTTTTTTTAATTAGTGTTCTATTTACATTGCAGAACTTCCGCCAAATGCAGTAGTTTAACTTTGGCACAACATTAAGTTCCATTTCTTTTGGGCATTGGATCCTATCTTTTGAGAATGTGTATGCCCCAAAACGTTTTCAGTGTCATCAAAGTTTGGGCCCATTCACAGTAAATCAGACATCTTGCGTTGAAGAATTGATTCTCCTCCAACATTTTAGGCAGCTATAAAAGAAAAACATAATAAAAACTAAAATTTTAAAGAAAACCATATTTTAATGTTTATCACTTTAGAAACAAAAATTATACAAATTAGCCATTGAAAGAAATCCTCTGTATTTGCTTATTAATACTGAGATCACTTGCTATATATATATATATATATACATCTTATATAAAGAAATAGAT
>NW_027527525.1:4934473-4951990 GCF_008692635.1 Crocuta crocuta | reverse complement strand
TCTGCATACAGACATTTTCACCTATATGTAATAATTTATTAAAAAATTATTAGTAGGATGTATATATTTCATTGTCAGTATTCGTTGTTGTTTTTTTAAATTAATTAACATATATTTTGAGAGAGAGAGCACACAAGCAGGGGAGGGGCAGAGAGAGAGAGGATCCCAAGCAGGCTCATGCTCAGCATAGAGCCTGACATGGGGCTTGAACTCACAACAGTGAGATCAAGACCTGAGCCGAAATCAAGAGTCAGACATTTAAGTGACTGAGCCACTCAGGTGCCCCTTTGTTGTCAGTATTTGTAATAAACAGACTGAAATCTAAAGGCTCTTGTATTGTTTTCTGTTTATATACAAGGCTAGCTTGTGCAAAAGATATAAATGTATCTCACCTTTTGCAATAACTATTTTGGAAAAGTTTTGGTTACTTATTTTTGGTAAACTGAACCATTCTTAAATGAAGAAATAGCTATTTAGAGGAAACTTATGGTGAATCCTTTTATAAGATGAAAAAGTATTTTGTTAAGCCAACAACAACTTATTAGGGTGTTTTATAATTTAAGACTTTTTGAATATTTTAAAAGGCATGCTTGAATATGTACCATGAAAGTGCCTGTTTATTACATGTAACTTTTTGAGAATGGTAGCTTCCTATGTATTTTCTGACCACAGTATCCATGAGAGTATCAATACAGAACATGAGAATTATCCACACTAACTTAAAGTCAAACCAAACTCTACAAAAACGTTCCCATTATTTTCGGGAGACCAGAGCTCCCTGCAGAACACTGCTCAGGCCACCACAACTGCAATGACAATTCACTACAGCAACACATTTGTTGCTTTCATCTTCGCCAAGTGAGAATTCTTGTGTTTAGCAGTAAAAAAAAAAAAAAAAAAAAGCCTGTTAAAAATATTTTATGCATCTGGGTCAGAAGGAAAGCGTGTCCTGAAAATTTCTGACATTAGGAAATGGAGGCAGCATTCCAGGTAAAACCTGCACAAAACTGTTCAACTGCTTGTGACGTACATCCATGCTCTACAACCTGGAGTGATGGTCTATTCTAAGACAGGTGCGTTAAAAAATAAAATAAAATAAAATAAAATAGGTGCATTTTTAGTTTCATCTGTTTTTCTGCCTGGAAAAAAAAAAAAAAAAGAAAGAAAACCTGGAGAGGACTGCTAAGCAATAATAAAAGTGCCTGGTACATATTAAGCCCTCTATAAATAATTGCTTAGCAAAATAAATAAAACCAATGAGGCAGACATGGGGAAAGTAAGGAAACAGCTCACAGAGTAACAGAGCATAAAAGTAGAGGATGGGGTAGGGATGCAAAAAGCTAAGGAAGGAAGTAAATATGTTCATACGATAATGAGACCGATGCCTTGTTTCCTACATTACTGTTTGAGAACAGTGCAGTAATTTCTGATAATAAGATGCTTTGGGACTAGTGGATAGACATATGCAAACATTTCGTGACAAGTGCATTGTTCTCAAAAAAAGTATACGTTTTCTCCTGGAACACTCTACAGCAGAGAGTAGGAAAGAATACTTAATATCCAGAAGTATTAAGCATTGAAATCCTAACTCCTAATCTGGTATCTGATTTGCAACTACATTGCAATTTTAATTAACTCAATCTATGAACGAATTAAAATTTAAGGAACATGCCAAAGCTTTCAGATTTAAAGCATATTTACTTGCACTTTTATAACAAGAGATACATTTTTAACCAAATACAGTGTTTCTGCTGGTAGCAGGTTTGTTTTATATCAAAGAGTGAAAAGATACTTTAGGCAACTGAGTTAATTTAATATCAAATCTGTTATTTACCTTTTGATCTCTAAGACAGAAATAATTTATATCACAGTTTTCAAAAACAGATGCCATCTGAGCCAACGTGAATTTACATAGAGCCTAAAACAGACCTTTGGCTTTCAAGAGAAAAATTACTGAATAATTTTAACACATAAAGCATCTTAAACTCAAGTTAAAAATCTAATAGTTTGGGGATGATACAATGAATAAAAAAAGATACCCATTTTCACCTAGTTTCCTAAAACTGAGCAATCCTCACCCCTGTGGTAAGTCTTTCCTTCGGTATACTTTTCCCCTTCTTTTTAGTTTTCGTTTTTGAATTCTTTCCTTAAATAGGCAAAAAATGAAGCTTTAGTGAAGGAGGGTTGCAAGCAATACATTTTAGTTATCTTTAGTTTTTGTGAGTCCACCCCACCCCCCGCCCCATCTCCCTTCTCTAAGAATGGGCAACTTTCCCTTAAAACAAAGTAAAAAAAAAACATCTGACATAAAAACTAAATCTTTTAAGCAGCATTAAACTCTACATAATAAACCTAACAATCATAATAATCAGAGTATACATGATAATCATGTATCTCTTGGCTACAGTCATGGCCCCTGGTCCTCTTATTACGTAAAAGAAAAACCATTTTAGGAAAAAAAAAAACTATCAAAAGTGAACACTGTCAGGTACAAGGTAACTATTCTAAAGGTATGTGGTTGAGGAATGTACACTCAGATTAAAAACTTACATCTCAGTCATCGGACTTCGAAAGCTTCCGCTTCACATGTCGTGGGGGTTCCCAAGTGTCACTATCATCGGTTTCTTCTTCGTCCTCTTCCTGATCATCAATGACTTCATCTTCCTCCTCATTTTCCTCAAATAATTCTATACCTAACTCTGATCTTCTCTGCCTTTCTGCAAACCACTCTCTGACCTGCTCATAGCCCATGTGTGATTTGTTAACAAGTTCGTCAAGGTCTTGCTCATTAAGAAATTTGTGCTTCAGGTAATAATCCTTAAGTATGGCAGTTCCAGTTTTAAATTTTATGAGTGATGGCCCCCTGTCCCAGTTGTTCATTCTCTTGCTCCCTCTCGGCCGCCCACGCGGCCTTCCTCTTCCCCTTCCTTTGGGTCTCCCTCTCCCCCTTTTCCTGAGGGAAGACAGGCCATTCATACTACTCGAATTGGCGCTCTGATAGTAGTAGTACCATTTTAAGTTTCCATTTTTCCAAGCATAACGGGTGTCCCCAAACCAACTAACTATGTCTGTTCTCGCAAGCCCGCTTTCTTCTGCCAGCTTGTCATACTCCTCCGGCGACGGCCACTGCGTTCGGACAAATGCACTTTTAAGCATGTGCAGCTGCTCGGGTGTTTTTTTACATACCTTGCCTGTACTCCCTGGCTTAGACGCACCAGATTCATCTCTGGGAGAAGTTTCTCCAGCTTCTTCTTTGGAACTACCTGCATTACTCTCCTCTATTTCCATTTTCTCTTCCTTTAAAGCTTTTGATTTCTTCTTCTCTGTAAACCAAGCATCAATTTCCCTTCTGGTAAGTTTGGTTTGCGCTCTTAACCTATTTAATTCTTCATCCGTAAGTGCGGAGCTGTTGAGAAAACTTGCCTGAAGGGCGCGAAGCTGCTCTGCAGTCTTCTCTTTAAACTTCTGGGGGGTAAAGTCAGGAAAAGGGTTCCAGGACTGTTTAGGCTGTGAAGTAACAACGGTTGGGGATTCCGCGGTTTCGTCACTGGAGTCTATAACGATAGTGGTGGAGGAATCATTGTTGAGATGCAAGCACTGATTACTCTTCGAATTTCTCTGGTTGTACCTTGTGTCGCTAAACCATTTTTTAATCTCTCCTTTAGTCAGGCCTGTGATTTTCATAAGTCTGATAATTTCTGAATCGTGGGGAAACTGATTTTTAAGGTAGCTAACTTTTAGTTCTGCCAGTTGCTCTTTTGTCTTTTTTGCCCGGATGCCAAATGAATCAGGGTTCGCCACGGCGGTTTCGTGTTTGACCAGCTGCGGCGGGGGTGCGGCTGCTGCTGCTGGCTTTGTCTCTGCCGCGGGCTGCGCAGCGGGTGCCTGACTCTTCTGCACGTTTGTTTGATTTGGAACCCCCGCCACTGTCAAGGCTATAGGTGCTGTCACCGGCAGGGTGTTTGCTCCAGCTACTTGTGTAAGGACCAGACCTGGCTGACCAACTATTTGGCATGTCTGTAAAATGGATGGTAAACCATTACTCCCTGTGGAGATGTGTGTAGGAATAACAGTTATGGTCTGAGGTACGGTGTGTACTGTTCCATTGAATTGTTTTCTTCTTGCCTCCTCTACTTCCTCTGGAGTCCAGCTAACACCATGTTTGAGGCGTTGGGCTGAAAACCATATCTTGATCTGTTCCTCTGTGTATTTCGCTTGGGCAGAAAGAACAGTAATTTCTGACATGGTTGGGTAAGGGAATTTGTTGTAGGTGTTAAGCAAAAGGGGGTTGTTATCCAATGCAGCATTGTAGGTAGGAATGCTATTAACAGGGATTAAGACTTTGGGAATCAAACTGGAATTCTGCTGAGCTGAGACGGCGGTTATCACCTGTGCTAACCCAGGAAGAACTGCTGCTGGGGTCACGACCGTGCTGGCGGCACCTGGATGTATTCTGTTCACAACGGAAGTGCTTGTGTTAGATTCAGAAGCTGAAGAATTTGCATTTTCCACAGTTTCTTCACGATCTGGTTTGATTTCATTCTCTTTGTCTTCAGGAACGTCCTCCACTGAGTTATGGTGAACTGTAATCCGTTTGTTCTCCACTTTATTCTTCATCATTTTCATAATTGGAGTTTTACTGATAGATATTCCTGAAGAAGAAACTTCTGTAGGTTCCGCTTGCTCTGAGTTCTCCTCTTTAACAAAACTCCCATCAAAGGTCAGATCATTTATTGTCTGTTCAAAGATTGTCTGGTTATTTCGTTTCACCATAGTCAACTTAAAATTCTCCTCTCCTGGATGATATTTCAGATTATGCTCAGAAAGTGCATCATACCTTTTGGTAAGAAAATTGCATTCGACACAAACGTAGGATGAGTTTAGCACTACGTTGGGATGTTCTGAATCCACATGAAAAGTAAACATATTTAGATCTGGGGTTTGAAAAGTACAATATTTACATTCATAGCCACCTTCAACTTTTTTATTTTGCTGATTGTCAGAATCCACAGATTCATGAACTTCTTCATCACTTGAGATACTCTCTGCCCTTGTGTTGTCTACAGGTGTAAGCACAGGAGGACCTTCATCCACATCTGAGAGCAACTCAAGATCTGGATCTTGCTCACTGGCCAGGACCATGCAGGGTGTTGTGGATTTTCGTCTGCTTGCCATTCTGATGTTATGAGGAAAATCTCAGGGGTGATTAAAAAGCATTGAGGCTTAAAACTGTTCAGTATTCTTCATTTGAAAACAATGGCTTTTGGTTCTTCAAGTCCATTTTTGTGTTCAACCAGTTTCATTAGCAGCTTTTTCATGGTGCAATCAAGTAAAGAGCTTATTGTTGGCAGATAAAATACTGTTGAACTGCTGAACTTTTTGAAGCACAACTCCAATCACCTACATTAAAATAAATTTTAAAATGTTTTTAAATGTATAATCATGATGTTTTAAACAAATTACAGTTATATTTCATTTACATGAAGTTGTTGGATAGCTCAGTTATAAAGATCTAGAATAAGACCAGAACCGGGAAAAAAGTCCTCTAAGGAGGATGTCTCCAAGCCAACTTCCTGAAGGTCACATACTATCCTCATGGTCAGCCCCCAGGCTTGTTTACTTGGATTTTTCAGCCAGCTCTATAATAAAAGGGAAGTGGGAAAGGACTCTGCTTCGGTAAGCACACTATTATCAATGTGAAATGATAATCTGTTAATAAAGGAGGAACTTTAAAACTATAAAAAGCAGTCACAGGTATTCAGAGACTCCGGCCGTTAAGTGTATACAAAATACAATCCATCAGTTATGCTTTCTTCCTCCCACTGGTTTGTTTTATCATTCCAGTAGCATGGCCAAGTATGGACAGAAGCAGCAACGATAGATATGAATGATCAAAGTTTCAGAACCATTATTCTTAATCATTCTTCACAATGCTACCAGAATTTATAAAACATCTCATCATATCAGTCTCCTGACTTAAAGTTTCCCCAATGCCAAAAGAATGAAGTCCGAAGTCCTTACGCCACATGTAGTTCTCATCACAACCTGGCCTCAACCTCAATTTTCTGCCATCTCTCTCCTGAGTCCTATTTCCTTATGCTTTGGGCACATAGACACAACTGCTGTTCCAGGGACACACAATGAAGGCTGTTCCTTAGGCCAGGACTCTTGTTTGTGCATGTGGTGTGATGATCTTGTCTTCTAGATCACCTCCTACCTTTAACCTGGCCCGAACTCATCCTCAGTTTATCTTCCAGTCTAGCACTTACTGTGTTGTGGCAGAGGAGTGTTACATTTCTGTCCCTCAACCTATCCATACTCCTGCTCTCCTTATTATAGGTTTGTGTCTCATTCTCCCAAGGACCTTTATATCTTCAATCTAATGCTCTCCTAGCTTAACTGTCTCATTCATTTCTGTATCCTCTTTGCATACAAGACGCCTAGAAGTAGGAACTCACTAAATGTTTATTAACTTGAACTAGAACAAATAGGAAAACAGTCCTAAGAAACTCAAATGCCCTGAGAGCATCACCACAGAGAAGAGTAGCTGAAATTTACAAGAATGACCGTGACTCATCAAGAAAAAGTGATTTATGTTCATACAAATACATTTTAATAATTTTGTACCCAAATATTTAAAATAAATTTTTAATGTTTGTTTTTGAGAGAGAGAGAGAGAGAGAGAGACTGTGTGTGTGTGTGTGTGTGTGTGTGTGTGTGCATGGGAGGGGCAGAGAGAAGGAGACAGAGGATCTGAAGGGAGCTCTGTGCTGACAGCACAGAGCCTGATGCAGGGCTCAAACTCATGAACTGTGAGATCATGACCTGAGTCGAAGCAGGACGCTTAACTGACTGAGCCACCTAGGTGCCCCTAAAATAAAATTTTAATGCTACCTCAAAGAAAGGTGGCGTACTTCTGAAGTCTAAACCAAATGAAAATGGAAATGAGGTAAGTGGTCTCATTTACTCTCTACCTCAAATTAGAATTACTTTCATTCACTAGTATAATCCTTTTCCTAGCTGAACTGAGGAGGAAAAGTTTACTTCAAAGATTATAAAGCAAAACTGGTCTGTATGAGGAGATATACTGACTCAGTAAAAGGAGAAAACTTTGTAGGAAACTGAACTGTCTAAAGAGAGAATGCACTGCCTCTGAAGGCGGCAAGATCCTCTTCACTGGGGTTACTCAAGTACATACTACATATCCATTTGATGGATCCAAGCAATGGATGGAAAGTTGGCCTAAATATTCCTCATTCCCTGATTTCCCATATTATAAAATAAAAAGCAGGGCACCTGGGTGGCTCAGTCAGTTGAGCATCTGACTTTTGATTTCAGCTCAGGTCATATCACAGCCGTGAGATCAAGCCCCATGTGGGGCTTGTACTGAGTGTGGAGCCTGCTTAATTTTTTTTTCCTCTCTCTCTCTCTCTGTCCCTCTCCTCTCCTCTCTCTAAAATAAAAAAAAAAATAAATGAAGCATCAGCTTAGTAAAAATAGTATCCTATTCTCAAAGAATCCCTATTCTCAAAGGTGCCTTTTTAAAAATTTTTATTTTTACTCTGGAATATACCTTTGATTTCTAAGGGGATATAAAGAAATCACTGATATTTAAAACAATTTCTTAACTGAATGTTATAAACTAAACTAATGCCATCTCTCTTATGCAATTCAGTAGGACTTGAACTATTTTGTTCAAGTGCTAGCATAGCTGTTTGATTATTTTTTGTCATTAGGGAGAGGGAATTCCTCAAATAGCTTGAAACAACAGAAGAGTAATAAATGAGCAGCACCCACATTTTTGGCAATGAGGGAGAACTGCTGAAAAGCGGGGAGTAAGCTATTTTGTAACTGTTATTCTCCTGGAATCTCAGATTATATTTAATTGGGTACATACTGATAGTTAAAAAATCAAAGCTAGAAGGGTTTTTTTTTTTTTTCTGGAACTACCTTTCCTTAGTGATGCTTTTCAAACTTTTGTTGTAAGCAAGAGAGCCCTTTCTTCAAACAAAATTCTAGGAGAAGCCCTGGGGCAAAACAGATTACAGTACAGCTGCCTGGCTGGAAACGCAGAAGGGCTAAACTACTTCCTGACCCAGTCCCACGAGCCGCACAAGCCCTACTTCCACCTCTAATAGGTTATGAGATGGGTCTGACAGCCTGGACCCTAAAAACTTAAACACTTTCAAGACAATGTATGGGTGTCACCAAAAATCCTTCTCCGTTTACCACTGCTGAGCCATGAACTTTGGAAATGAATGTGAATTTAATGTGTCCTTCAGGTTGTGTCAGCATTAGGACGGAGTAGCCAGTACTTATAAGAGATACAGAAGAGAGACGTGAGGCGCTAAGATCTCCTTATTTCTCTGGCTCTCTAGGTCTTAGGTTAAACTGCCTACTTTTCATTATATCTAGCTTAAAAATAAGAATTTGCTAAATTATTATTTTTATTTCTCTTCCTTATAGCTCACTCTTAAATTTGTAAGAATGTTAGCAGATATAAACAAATTTTATTTTATTTTAAAAAAAATTTTTTAATGTTTTATTTATATCTGAGAGAGAGAGAGACCGCGTGAGCAGGGGAAGGTCAGAGAGAGAGGGAGATACAGAATCTGAAACAGGCCCCCGACTCTGAGCTGGCTGTCAGCACAGAGCCCGACGCAGGGCTCGAACCCATGAACCATGAGATGGAGGCTTAACCGACTGAGCCACCGAGGCACCCCAGATATAAACAAATTTTAAAAGCTTAAACATTTTTTTATAAGTCATAAAATTACAAAATGTTCATACATTATTTTATAATCTAATGATGTATATGCAAAATTGTGCTTTTTTTCCTTTGAAAGCATTGGTCTTGGCAATGTAACCCTAAACAAGCTACTTTAAAAAGAAGCTTTTTAAAATAAAGTCTTCAATAATGCAAAAGACTCAAACCTGATAATCTTGGGTATTTAAGATCGCCTCAAGCTCAGAGGTGATCTAAAATACCCAACTACACAGACCCAAAAAATACTCTTTTCCACTTTATTCCTGAAAACTGTTTGCTTACATTTTCCTAACGAAACCAGAGTCACTATATTGTTTAACGTATTTCCAAAGGGAGACTGAAAATCCACAAAAGATCCTCAAGATTTGGACCAATGGCTCAATTTTCTATAATGTATGTAGCTCAAAAATAGACCAAAGCACAAACAAAGGCATCCTCATGGTCCTGATTATAAAGTCATAATTTTCAGGGAAGCAGGGAACTCAGTATAAATGCCTCACTTTTATGAAAGAACCCCAGGCCCAAAAGAATAAATTCACAGAGGCTCTTTGATCTAAGATAAAACCACGTTCTGGAACCTCCTCTGTCACTCTGTAGTTCAGTGACTGGAAAAGTTACTCAATATCAACCTCAGTTTTCTCACCTATAAAACCAAGATTCTTCAATTCAAGAAGTTCACTCAACAACTATTTGCTGAATGTCAACCATGAGCCAGGCACACAGTAAAGTGATGACCATGACAGACTGCCTCTGGTGTGTCAGATACTGGCAGTCGAGCAAGAAAAACAGGCAGTAAAAATTACTTAAAATAACTATGATCAATGCAATGAGAGAGGAAGTATCAGGAACTCTATGAGTACATTGCAGGACGCCTCTAGAAAAGCAGCAGAAAAGGCTGAGCTGGAGAAATAAGAATGGTGCCATCTACCTCAGAGGCTGATCGAAAAAAAAATGCTGTGATACATAGTAGGTGCCTAATTAATGCTCTTTTCCAGTCTCTGAAAAATTCTTTTGGGAGATGAAGAAATACCATTTTATTTAGTATTATTTCCTTTCTCTCTCTCTCTCTTTCAAACAACTAATCAGCTGACGAGGCACACAAATTGAATGAAGAAGCAGAAAAAGACAGAATAAGAATGTCTTTGGTGTGGTTCCAATTTATTTCCTTTTATCACTGAAGTGCAACAGGGCTGAGACAGGAAAACTGTCATACAGAAATCGCTATTAGCTGACAGTCATCCTCTACTTGAAGGTCAACTAACAACAGAACTCAAAATCAATTTGGAGAAACTTGCACTATTTACCTGTAAAGGGGGGTAGAGTTCAGTTGCACAACTGAGTAGCTACCTAGGTGGCTTTGAAATTTAAGCACAAAGTGAAGATTGCCAAATAAAATAAAAAAATATGCTTTAAATGCATCCAGCACTGTAGCTATAATTATACTTGAGAGCTATTTTCAATTAACTTTTCAGTAGAAAAATGGTAAAAAAAACAAAGAAACAAACAAAACCCACCAAACCTGATCAATTAACTGTTAAACTACCCTTAAAAATGGTAATCAAGAGCAATTAAGGAATATGAAAAAATATTTATCCATTTACTATTACATTTTTTAAAGATCATAACAAAATTGCATATTAATTATAAAATAACTATGGGAAAATACGTATGAATATGGACAAAAACTAGATGAGAATATAAAGAAATGAAATTTTCACATGACATTATGGGTGAAATTTTTATATGTGCTATTCACAGATTTTCTTTAATACTGTTACAATATTGCTTTAATATAAAATGCAACAGACAGATCATTTCAAGGCCTTAAAACTGCAAATAGGCTAGTATATTTTGATGGTCTCTGTCTGCAGCTGGAAACAAAGTTCACTTTCTATTTTTAAGGCAAAACATGGGCTACATAAAGGTTTTTTTTCAGGGGAAGCAGAAACCCTGAGTATATATGACATGCAGACATTTTGGGAGCTGCTGCTCCATGGTCTGAACAGTCAGACTCGCCCTCCCGAGCACGCAGAATCTGTAGCGAAGGGGTCTAGGTCAAGTCAGTTTCCATGGCTTTATATGAATCCTGGCTCTTCTGCTGAGGGTAGGGTACTTCTCACACAATTCATGATTCTTAACTCATCAAAATAATTATAACACAGTTTCTCTACAGAAAAGCATTTAATGAAAGCAAAATTCATTTTATCAGAGTATAAAAACTGAGGAAAGAATGTCCACTTAGCTCTCCACTATATCCCCAGGGCCCAACACATTGCCTATCAAGGCCTCAATAAAATTTGCTGGGGGAAAAAACCCGTCTTTTAAATATATCTGTATTATGTATTATAACACTTTACCTCATTAAACACTCATATATTGAGGAGCTATAAAGAACAAGTGGCTTATAGTAGATTACTTCCAATGGTAAAATTCTTACTAATAAATTTACCTTAGTCATTAGAATATTAAGACAACTCAAATATTAAACATTCTATTTATTAAAATATAGCAGTGAATATACAACAAATATTTATCAACATCTATAATTCTGTTGTAACAAAGCAGTTTTACATATGAATAGTACATGTCTAAATTTGTGGACTACGTAAGAATGAAACAAGGGAGATAAATTAATTTGCAGAATTAGTCCTGAAGTGAAATTCAGGAGAAAAGTGTTGTAAAAGCAGCAAATGCGAATCTGAATTTAGAATCATTATTTTTCTGTTAAAGGAAAAAACTGTTCTTTAATGGTGCTCTACATTTTTAAAGAGATTAAAAAATAAATTCTCAATGTAATACACTATAAATAGTAGATTGTTTTAGATTCTGTGCTTAGTGCTACAAAAAAGTCTAAAAATTTTTATACTTAAGCAGAACCATAACTATACTGAATTTCCATGCCTCTATTTTTTTTTGGCCGTCTTATACTTCAGATTAAATGATTAATAGATAACAATTTATTTGGCTAGTTAGCCACAAAAGCATATTATATTGGTATTTTATGTGAATAAAAACTATTTTTATACCAATTCTAAGTCAAATATGAACAGTTATAACTATAATTTTTAAGGATTATGTTAGCTTTGAGCTGGTACTAACTGAAAGAAAACTGTTCTCAGGGTAGCTAAAATATAAACTGAGACTCCTTTGGGATATGTATTCACACCTATACTGAGAATTCCTAGAACTCTGTATTCTGTTTAGTTTTACTTCTTACTCTCTGAGTCACAGTTCTGTTTAGCCAGCTGAAAATCCTTTTTATACATTTGTATTCAAACTAAAAGTTACAAATCCACCAAAATCACAGAATGCCTGAAATAATAATAGGAATAAAGAATAATGGGGTCTAACTAACTAGAATTTAAATAAAAATTTGAAAAGACAAAAAGAAGAGTAATGGGGTTAAATTAAAACAAATATCCACCACATGAAAAAAAAGATGCTTTTTTTTTTTTTTTTTAACGTTTATTCCTTTCTGAGAGACAAAGAGACAGAGCGTGAGTGGAGGAGAGGCAGTGAAAGAGGGAAGACAGAATCTGAAGCAGGCTCCAGGCTCTGAGCTGTCAGCACAGAGCCTGACATGGAGCTTGAACTCATGGACTGGGAGATCATGACTTGAGCTGAAGTTGGACACTTACCCAACTGAGCCACCCAGGTGACCCAAGAATGCTTTTCTTAATTAAAAAAAAAAAAAAAAAGCAAAACAATTTTGGCCTCTACACACTTGAGGCCTAAAAGAGAAAATGTAAAAGCATTTAGAAACAATGGTGAAGTTCCTAAAAAATATTAAATGAGAAATTTGACAACCCAAATTTGTACCCACAGCAAATGTTTTTGAGAATTACACTAACCTAGAGATAACCTAAGAGATAAATCTCTAGAAAATTGCCAATATAGTCTCAAGACAATCACACAATACAAAATATTAAGGTGAATATAGACAGGGGTGAATGTGCTAAAAATGAAAGCATCTAAGAAACTGGCCAAAAGTCATCGAATTTCAGAAGATCCCTTTGCTAATGCTAAACTAAAGCTTTAGGGTTTCGAAACTATCTTTTCTACCTGTTCTTTTCCACCTGAGAAAGCCAACCTTAATACTGCTAAACATTAAAAGAAGAATCCAAGCTGGATAGATTTCCCCGCAGATTTGAGGAGTGAAATGTCTTTGAAAGGTCTCTATGCTGGGTCGCCTGTGTGGCTCAGTCGGTTGGGGGTCAGATCAGGTCATGATCTCAGTTTGTGGGTTTGAGCCCTGCACTGGGCTTCTATGTTGACAGCTCAGAGCTTGGAGCCTGCTTTGGATTCTGTATCTCCCGCTCTCTCTGAGCCTCCCCGTTCATGTGTGTTCTCTCTCACTCTCAAAAATAAATAAACATTAAAAGCAAAAAAACAAGGTCTCCAATATCTTGTTTTCCCACCTTCTGTGAAATGTAGGTAGGTATATAACACATTGAGAGTGATACACAAATAAGTACTATGGTAGAAGCTCCTGTTTTTGTTATTAAAGTTTATAGTATTACCCCGAAAGTAATTTTTTGCTGCAAATAGTTTTCCCCTAATTTTCTCAGGGAGTTGTGTTAAGTCTTTCACAGACAGTGTAACATAAGAATCCATTGCAAGTGAGATTATCACTGAGAGGCTGAAAAACCATTCATTTCTGTTACCTTCCCCATTTACAAAATAAAATGTTACGTGTTTCACTCAGGATATAATCATTCAATTATAAAAATTGAAAGATAATAGTAATTAGTATTGGTAATATCAACTTTTAAGGACTCTATCAATTTTTAAAAAATAAAAGTTGAACCACTACATTAATAGTTATGGAATCTTTCCTAGTACTTTCTGTAATCATCTAAAATATCAATCAGACTAAAGTGTAAATATTTCAAAACTATAGTATGTAATCTAATGCTTGTTATAAAAGCCAATTTATGTCAGGCAAATAAAATATAAAAGTAATTATGTACAAATATATTCAAATATTTAAAAACTGGCATGCTTTACTTACAACATATTTGGATATTTAATCGTCAACATCCTAAATTTTTATATTATAATTAACTATTAGTAGTAGATAATATATTGTAAATATATTTTCAGGAATTGATTTTGCAAGTCTTGAAGCACTTTTTCTGGATATAGGCAAAAAAAAAAAAAGGTAAAATTTCTAAATTAGTTTTCCTACACTAAAGGCCTCTGCCTTCAAGACATTTCATTTGACTTGTTTGCCACTGTTATCATAGCACCAGGTACAGTGCCTGACACACAGTGTATTTCAGCAAATATTAATTGCAAAATCAATTATTAATATGCCACTTAGATTTACCATGAAGCATGATGCGGTTTCCTTTGAAATTAAAGCAGCCAATATGTCTTTATTTTTAAAGTTTGAAAGTACATTTCTTAACCAAGTGTCAAGACTAAGTCTGCTGCTTTTTAAAGAAAAGCTTTTAAAACGTTAGGCAAATATAGTATCATGGGATCTAAAGTGAGCACATTCAGAATCTGAGTTTTACCACACCCAAACAATGAAACACATACTTGCCACAGCTTCCTCAGCATTCTGTTCTTTGACAAGGACAGTGTCCCTTCAAATTAGGTGTTTAGCTCAGGCCATCATTACCAACAGGTCTGAAGTACCTATCTGCCATCTCCTACAAAAAAACAAAAAATAATATCACTTTATCATCCTAGATATAATTCAGTCTTAGGACTTTAAAGGTTATGCCTTAGCTTTTTACAAGTAAATATAATTTTGAAAAAAGTTTAATTTCCTCATAGAAAGTGTGAAAGAATCATTTAAATGCCAACCCCACTGTTAGTAAGAAACACAAAATTTTAAACATTTTCAAAAATTCTATTTATATCATATAAAACAACCGAGTCATATACTATTTTCACTATTATACTATTTTCAATAAAATATTTCAAAATGTGACTATATGCAGGCTATGATATAAAATCTGAGATGAAGAAATTGGGAGTTCTAAAATATTAGTACACAAAAATTAGAATAGACAATTTAGTTAAACTAAGAGGTGGGAGGACATGTATGTTTCTATGTTTACACAATAAACCCACTGATATTTGTATCCTAATTTATACTATGTATTAATTGGAATGGAGTGGATTATTAAGCTGGCAACAAGCTAATAAAAGTTAAACTAGGGGTACTCTACCCCAAAGCATGTGCTATGTAATAGACTGATATGTGTCTATTTCATTTTTGCAAGAGAGCTACTACCAAATGGCTTTTCAGTCAGTGTGTTGTGAGGCATCAGACTGTACAATCAAACAAACTGAAAATCAGCCTCTGAAATTGACATACGTGTCCAAAAATGTTGTAGTGTATTATTTGGAGAACTTAAGCCAACCAGGAAAATTTAATAAAAACTATAAATGCTTCTCTTAATAAATACCAGTAAATAGTGCTTTTGAAGGGTTGAAGCATTTTTGTTGTTTTTCTCAAAGCACCGAAACTCTGTAAACCACAGTGAATAAATATTAAAGATTATTTCCTCCAAATAACTTACTCTTGGATTCCATCTGTTATTATATACATGTTCATCAAGAGGTTCTCAAGCCATAATGGAAATATAGCAACCCGTTAGTAAAATACCTCTAAGTTAAGTTAAAGCTTAGGCTGAATAGTTATGACTATTTTCATGAAAAGCAAAAGAGCATTTTCCTGGTAGGCCCAGTGGAGCATCCTGTTATCTGCAGCCTGGGATTCTACAGTTTCATTTCCTGGTATCTCCTTGTTTGGAAACTCCTGAGCCATCCATCTACAGGATGTGGACTAGAAGAGAACATAGGAAACAGCTGCCAAAGAGGGGAAGTTATTTTCCAAAATGAATTATTAATAATATAGGAAATTGGTAACCTATTTGAACTCATTCTTAAATCACACAGTAAGTGCAAGGCATTTTACTGAATAAGAGTCTCTTGAGAAGAGCTGCTGAGACACGTGAAGGCACAAGGCAACCAGAGCAACAAACGAGCTCCGCCATGCTTCTGGATAAAAGGCACACTTGCCTGATGTTATTTCAGTTCCCGGTACTAGGGTTATTTTAGAACACTTCGCTCTAACTCAAAGTAACTTTTAAAATTTTAAGATTAGAATGAACTTCAAATATTAAAGAAGTCATCTCAGCCGTATATGTTATATAAGAAAACAGATGAGTTGTTTTGGCAGAAGATGGACTGTGGACTGAAAATAAAGATGAAGAGGTTGGGCTTTGGAACTAGACTGCAAGGGTTGAAATCTCAGCTCTGTCACTTACTAGCTATGTGACCTTAGACAAGTGACTTAGCCTGTCTAGGCCACTGCCCCCTCATTTAAAATGGGTCTCTATGACCATGTATTTAAAATAACACATTAAGGCGCCTGGATGGCTCGGTCGGTTAAGTGTCCGACTTTGGCTCAGGTCATGATCTTGCAGTTCACCAGCTCAAGTCCCGCGTCGGGCTCTGTGCTGACAGCTCAGAGCCTGGAGCTTGCTTCAGATTCTGTGTCTCCCTCTCTCTCTGCCCCTTCCCCACTTGCACTCTGTTCCTCTCTCTCTCAAAAATAAATAAACCCTAAAAAAAAAATAAACAGGTAAAATAAAATAAAATAACACATGTAAAGTGTTTGAAATATTTCCTGGCACTTAGTAAGTCCACAATTACATTTTTCTTTTCTTCTTCTTCTTCTTTTTTTTTTTTTAAGAAAGAGGGTGCAAGTGAGCGAGGGGCAGAGAGTGAGAGAGAAGCAGGGCTCACCTGAAGCAGGGCTTGTGTTTTACCTGTTTACCTGAAGTGGGGCTCAAGCTCACCCAAGCTTGCCTGAGATCGCCAGTGTGGAACTTGAACTCATGAACCATGAGAACATAACCTGAGCTGAAGTCAGATGTTTATGATAGAGCCACCCAGGCACTCACGTTTTTCTGACTTGTATTTAAGGTGTTTATTTTAAGTTATACAACAAAGGAAGTCTTCACATAAACCATGCTAAATGTTGAAACATTATAAAATATTTTTTTATTATTATTATTTTATTTTAGAGAGAGAGAGGGAGAAAGGGGACGGGAAAGGGGTGAGGGGAAAGGGAGGGAAGGAGAGAAAGAGAGAGACAGAGACAGAGACAGAGAGAGAATCCCAAGGAGGCTCTACACTCAGTGCAGAGCCCAGCTTGGGGCTTGATCTCATGACCCTGGGATCCTGACCCGAGCTGAAATTGAGAGTCCAGACGCTCAATTGACTGAGCCACCCAGGCATCCCAAAACATTATAAAATATTTAAAAAGTCTAGGCAACAATCAATTTTATTTTCCATTTCATATCTTTGAGCATATTACGCAATGCTACAAGTTGGCTTTAACAGATAGATATTTAATCAAGCATAATTTTATACCCCCACTCCAACATACACATACTTTCTCTGACCTTAGCTTCAAGGACAATCATTAATATATGACACATTTTAAAAGGTGTTTCATAGAACTAACAAAGCTCTTATATAAATCATCTTACTGTAGAATTTCTCATGAAGAGAAACTGTTCTGTCCTCCTCATGCCCACACTCTCCAGGACAGTCCACGCCCAGTAAAGTCTTAACACACTTCTTTTTGACAATATTGGAAAGCAAAAGGGGATAGATTAAGTACAGAAGAAATACATCATCATGAATGAAGTACTCAGAAATATCAAAATCTTTCCATCTCTTTTCATTCCTCACAAGAACCTTAAAAAAAAAAAAAAAAAAAC
>NW_027527525.1:4931061-4934311 GCF_008692635.1 Crocuta crocuta | reverse complement strand
TACCTCATCTCTCATTCCCCACAAAACCAAAAAAAAAAAAAAAAAAAAACCCAAAACAAAAAAAGAAGAAGAAAGAGAGAGAAAGGAAGACCTTTAGGAGAAAAGGGAGTCAGAAATCCCATGGGAAATATGAAATCACTAAAATTTATTGACAAAGTTTGTTTTACTTAAAATGATAAATATGTACATGTCTATTACTTTAATGTTTTGATGTTTTAGATAGATTTTGAGAATATTTTTAAAAAATTTAAAAACTGAAAACAAACACCCTGCATAAAAATTCTGACTGCCTTGAATGCAATTCTTAAACTGCTCATAAAAACCTCTTTCCTAAGTATATCATCATATTTGTTTAGATCAAAGGTATATATTTAAATATATATTAAAAAATATATATCTTGAAGGCATCATGGAATATTGATTATGTAAACTACAAAGATTCAATATCCTTTAGGACCAAAACCTGGCAACTACCTAAAAATTTACATATATATTTACTTTAAAAATTAACTGTATGAAATACAGACCTCCAAAATGTAAACTCACACGTATACCCTGACTAATAATCTAAATCAGCAATCTCACCCAGGCAAATTTGGTTACTCACAACCACAAAATATCAGAGCAACAAGGATACAATAAAATAGATCAGTAATATTATGGAAACACTGGTTATTATTCAAAGGCTAGCATCACACAGTGTTTTCTCCTTTCAATTAAATGTAATTTAAATTACTTTTGATTAGATACAATGATTTAGAAGGATTTTAGGTTAGAAACAATTTAGATGTCAATGTGTTACTCTGGCTACTACCATAAACAGAGCAATAGATATTTGCAAACACCTCCCTGAATTAATGAATATGATATTAGATTAAAACTTAGTTTAGGCACTGAAATTTTAACACTGCTAATATTCAAATAAGTAGTCTCCTGAGCCCAAATCCACAATGATGCAATGTACATAAAAAGGTTATTTCCTCAGCTACATTTGTAGTCATTTTAGTAATTTTAAGAGTACTTCCATTTAAATATAAAGCCATGATTTAGCAAACTAAGTCCCAAAGAACCTATTTTCATGCCCAATTAACATTATAAGAAAGAAAACAGAAATACATTATAACATCATCTTTTAGTCTTAATGCAAAATATAATAAAAAAGGGAGAAACTCTGCAAAAAGAGCCACCTCACCTATGTTATTAAGTTCATTAATAAAATAACATAAAACTTTACTCACATTTATTGGGGGGAAAAACCCTGTAAGTATCATCAAAGGTGAAATAATTGTGACATCATCAACGGACAGTCCCCCAAACCCAGTGAAATAATAAGCTCACTATAAGCGAAAGACCTCTACTGCTAATGAGTGTTCACCAGCACAAGCACATTTATGTTTTCAGCCCTAGGATATTTTCAAACCATCTGGCATCAATGCCACTCTGGTTCATCCAGCCTAATCTGTCCAGAACTGAATACAGAACTAGAGCTACATGATGCACTTCGGGGACACCAAAGAATAGCTCACATGTATAATAATACTCCAAATGCACAGCTCTCAACCAGTTTATACTTGAAATGTGTTTGAGAAGCATTTCCATGAAACATGCTAAGGCTCTTTTAAAAATACTAGAATGGTTCAAAAAACCTGTATGAATCATGGCTGTCATCAGTTACCCAAGTCTTACTTTTTCTCTCTCTCTCATTTTAGTCCTGGTCATGAAATAGAGCATTTGAAGAGGTACTTCTACAAAGATTCACTGATAAGTGAAACACTATCAATTCTATATTGAAAGAACAGAAGATTTAACATTTTATTGTGCATTTTGCAGATTAGTCAGCTTTGCCCTAAAATGCTTAGAGCAAGGAGGGACAGATTAAGGGGGAAAAACATTCATGAGGGCCCTCTTACACCCTGTTACGCATTACTGTCTTTGGCAGCACCCACATTTCTTTTGCTTGAAATCAAGAGTCAGAATTGCTACTTGAGAATTTTTTTTTTTAAATCTATGGATACACTGAGGTCAACGTCCCTGTTAGAACCAACGTCCGTTCATCCTCACTGTTGGCATAAAAACCAATGACTTTTGGGGGGATAATTTTTCAGAAACAAAGATAATTCATGTAACACCACATAACACCAGTTGAAGCTCTCAGACAAAGACTGAGGAACAACGACCAACACCAGCAAATCTAAAGGTGCACTTATGTAGGTGGGTACACATACACTCCAAAGCCACAAACAGGCACTATTCCTGGAGGGAAGGCTGCTTCTTCCTAACTGTGAACCCTTTATTTTCCAATCCTGTGATTTCCCTCCCTTTTCTGTGATCCTCTTAACCCCCCAAAAGAACTGCTTTTTCCTTTCAAGTTACATGGAATCCCAATCTAACTACATTANCTCCTTCTCACGTTTTTCTTCAGCTCTGGGGTGTGATAGAAAAGCGCTGGAGAATTCCCACTCTGCCCCATCTCTACCCAGTATCTACCCCCCTCTATCCACCCCTTTCCCCGCTTCCCACCTCCCCTACCCTGAGTCTTTCATTGAAGCCTTGCCAGAGCTTGTTCCGTCGCTAACCTAAACTACGGGTATCAAACGGAACCTTCTCCTTTTCTGGGGTTTTGCTCTTGTCTTCCTGTTACCTACGGAGGGGAGAGGTGGAGGGAGATGCACGAAACAAAGAATTTCAAGACTCTGTACCTAGAAGTTTGGCGTAAATCCGCGGGGAAAGGGCACCCGCCAGGGGTCTTCTTCCCGGCCATTAGAACCCGCTCCCGTCCCCTCTCCCCTCACCCCTCCTTCCCGGCACTTCATTCCCCGCCAAGATTAGGAGACTGTTCCGTTAGGCCCCAAGGCTCCGAGGAGTCCCTGGTCGGCCTCTCAGTCCGCCTTCTGAAAGGGACGGATAACATTTCCATTCTCTTTCATTAACTTCTCCCAGTTTCCCTCAAAACGGAATACAGTTCTTAAGGACTCAATTCTGAGTCTTGCCCCGAAGTGGGGGAACAGCCTGACCCCGAAATGGATGCCCAGTCTTCTCTGAAGTGGGGTGCAACCTCCAGGGAAAGGTTTCCCGGGGCTCCAGCCCCAATGCCAATGCGCTCAGCTCCAGCGAGAGGATTTTTCCTTACTCTCCGAGAGACAGTCCCCACGAGGCCACGGCCCCCGCAGGGCAGGCCTTCCGAGCTCCCCTGGGACCCTTAACATCGCTGGGGTCCTTCGTCCACGCGGCGCCCTTTCCCCCCACTCCG
>NW_027527525.1:4901319-4931031 GCF_008692635.1 Crocuta crocuta | reverse complement strand
TCCAGGTCTCGAAGCGGCCCCGCCCCTTGCCCGGCGATAGCTCCACCCACCACCCGAGGTCCGGTCTTTACTCAGGTCAGTCCCCGCCTTCTGTCACTTGTGACCCTGCCCTCTGGCGTTCCGCCTTGCTAAGGTTACCGCCGGATCCTAAGAAACGCCCCGTATCATCTTAAGCCCCATCTCCTGGTGGCAGTCCATCCAAGTCCCGCCCCCTTCGTCGGAATCCCCGCCCACTGTCAAAAGAAGCCCCGCCTTGTTGAGACCAGTCTGGACTCCAGCCCGAAACCCCACTTCTGTCAACCGCCGCCCCGCCTCTTCTCGCCTGCGGGTCCTACCCCAGCATAAACCGCTACTCTACGCGCTGACACCGAAAGTTCAGTTCAGAATCACTTCGAACTGCAGTTGAAGACGAAGCCACCCTTTGCTTCCCGAAAGTCCTCCTTCCTCCCTCCCCACCACCGCTCACGAGCCTCTCTGCTGAAGGGCTGTCTTTCCAATCTGTGGTCTTCACCGGACAGCTTCAGTGGCAGCTAGTCCCGAAGAGGGTGCCAGCCAAGGACCCAGGCTTTGGGGAAAGCCGGGCGGCGTCACCGCCCCTCCTCACCTCCCCTTCCCTCTCCACCCCCACATCCCTTTTAAATTTATGAAACGTGCAAACCATAGCGAAGAGAAACGTCTCACCCTCCAAGCTATTGTGCACAGATTCATGGGCCTAGACGCTCGACTCTTTGTGCTTTGACGGTAGTACTCCACTGAGCCGCATTAATCCTAGAATGTGCAGTTGCTTAAAGTGCAAGTCTGATTGTTGAAATCGATGTACACCAGTTTCTTTTTATTTATATGTTTTGTCTTAGAATCCTAGAACTCAGAGAAGCAGAAGCAAGTAAAGCTTAATGATCATATAAACAGAGGTACTCAACCCGATCATGCTCAACATCCTGTATTTACAACAAAAAGGTGCCACCACTTTACTCTCCTGGAATTACATTTGCAGGTAATGTAAACTACACAAATAAGTTCAATAAACCAGTGTAATGTTATAAAGATGGAAAAATAGAAAGTAGTTTATTCTAAGATACTATACTAATATCAATAAAAATAATATGTGTTTCACTGTGGAAATACTCTGGCCCCAGTGAGAACTACCGAACAAAAAACTGCCCCGCAAAATTTCAAGACGCCCCCTAGGGGGCAGTCCTGTGCCCACTGAGAAACTGCTTAGGACTTCTTTCTGAGGAAAGGAAATCCTTGAGATACAGAAATGTATTCTTTTGTTCATACTTTTTAACAGCTAGGTTTTTGAGTACCAGCATATGTCAGGCACTGTGGGAGATGCAAACTGAGTCCGACAATGTTTTTGTTTTCAAGGAGACTGCAGTCCAGTAACCAAGCCAGAAACCTGAGCATGAAACACATTAACCAAGGTGAGAGGTGAGAAGGGATCGAGGTGGGATTCAAAAAGAGATCCCTTTAAGGGGTAGGGACTGATGAATAGAACTCTCACCTTCACTATCTCTTTCTCTCCTCTTTTCCTCTTCTCCCTCTCCCTTCTTCTCTCCCTCCTTCCCTTCCGTTTTTTCCTTCCTTCCTTTTCTCCTCCTCCTCATCTTCTTTAGCTTCAGTTTGTAGAGTCACCTCCTTCTTGCTGTCTGCCTGGTTCACTGCCCAGTGCCAGAAGCCCAGAGTCTTCTCAGTTTAGGGCCATGCCCACAGGCATGTTCTGTCCAGGAAGACAACTTCAGTAGCACAGTGCTTAGAACACTGTCCTTGGCTGAATTGCTGCCAATTATTTGGTATCCTTGCACAAAGCAAGACTGTTATCACCCTCAAAAAAAAAAAAAAAAAAAAAACTGGTTGCAGACCTAGGCAGTATGAATATATGTTTCACATAGCAGATTGTGCGAGCCCACATAAATCTGTTTAGAGATCATGCTCACAGAGTAACTTGTTTTTATTAAAATAAACTCATTTGTAAAAATTGTAAATATGACTGATTTCAACAGCTGTGTGGCTCCAGAAGTAAGTTTTTAGCCATGGATTGGCACAATTAGAAGAGTCTCGATTTTTTTTATGCATATGTTTTGCAGTTTGTCACACACAGTCTGCTATGGCAAAACTTCAGTACTGCTAGAGATGAAAAGTTGTCCAGCAGGTTTTAAAAAGCACAGCACTTTTGCTATTCAGAGTCGCTTCCATATTTGGAACAGTGAAAAAAATATTTGTAGGAAATGAAGAGCTTTGAATCAAAAGTTCTCAGCACTGGTGTCATCTGAAGAGGAATAGGCTTCCAACAGCACTTTTGGTAGTGGTTTCCTTCTGTTATTCTCTTTTTCCTTTTTCTACTTTTGCTGAAAAAGTCTTCTAAAAACATGATATCATGAAACAGAAAACAGATCTGCCGAAAAGACATCAAACGAAGATGCTTTAAACTTTTAATTACAGGTAGGTGAACTCAAGAATTTAGCCTTAGTGAAATGCTCCCACGATTCTCTCCAAGGGTTAGTTCAGAAGGTAAACAAAACCATTCTTCCTAAAGCTATTTCAGACTTAAAAAAACTTCCCTTTTTTTTCAATGTTTATTTATTTTTGAGAGAGACAGAGCATGAGTCGGGGAGGGGCAGAGAGAGGGAGACACAGAATCTGAAGCAGGCTCTGAGCTGTCAGCACAGAGCCCGAAGAGGGGCTCAGCCCCATGAACTGGGAAGTCATGACCTGAGCCGAAGTCAGATGCTTAACCAACTGAGCGACCCAGGCACCCAAGACTTAACAAACTTTTAAAGATAATTTACGGTCATTTCCTATTCCTCTCAATGCTTGCTTTGTGAAAACAGGAATGTTGTTGATAATTACAACAGTGAAAACAAGGGGGTATTCTTAGTAATGCCGTTCCACTCCTCCCTGGTTTCTGTATCTAGCATAAGACTCTGCATGTAGGGCTATGGGACCACAGATACAAAGCAAGAAAAGCAGGAAAAATGGATTTTCCAGTATTTATTCAAGGAGTAACATGCCCATACACTTTAGTGGCTCTGTCAACACTACCCTGAAAAAAAAAATGGTGCCAGTGTTATCTTTTTAGACCTAAAGTCTTAGGACACAAGTAACTCTAGAGGAACACCCAACTGACTGCCAGAGTGAGAAGATCCAGCGCTTCACTGTTTTTCAAAATCTTAGTGGAGGAGTCTAGGGCAGTGGTTCCTAAACCGCTTTAATATGAGTGAAGATTCCCAGGAACATTACAATGTAGCTTCTCAGGGGCTCCTGGGTGGCTCAGTTGGTTGAGTGACCGAATCTTGATTTCAGCTCTAGTCATGATCCCAGGGCCATGGTATTGAGCCCCACGTCAGGCTCCATGCTGAGTGTGGAGCCTGCTTAATATTCTCTCTCCCTCTGCCCTTCTCCCCCACTCACCCATTTTCTCTATAAATGAGTAAACACATATGAAATGTAGCTCCTCAGACTGTGCTCCTGGGAGAATCTAATTCAGAAGGTCTGGGGTGAGGTCGTGAATCTACTTTTGGCAGGCAGCTGACGACCCTCACCGAGGTGACCTGTGGACTTCACTTTGAGATCTAGCAAAATGCTTGTAATTGAGGAAAAACTTATTGCATTCATGTAGAACTAAGGGTTGTAAACTACCAAGTCATTATCTCTAAGAATAGATAGTCATTCCTGAAACTGTCAGCTGGTTGGACATCAACACTGGAAGGGAATTCAACTTCAGTCTTCAAGGACTTCTAAATCCATTGCAAATGTCCATCTTCCAGGCAAACTCATGTGGCTCAGTATCTGGGCACTTTAGATAGACTATTTTACCTTCCTGGTGCCTCTGTGAAGTAGTTGGTATTGCTTGAAGTTAACGTAATGAGGATGCCAAGGTTTGGAGAAGTTAAGCTGCCAGTCACTTGCCCAGTTACCTACAAGGTAAGGGGTTTTGAACCACTTTGACCCGTCCTAAAATGTAATGAAGATGCTACATAAACCCTTTCTCAGAAAGGAGGTATTGCATTAGCCAGGCTACAATGTGCATGAAATTTGAGAGCCTTCCCTTGTGTTAAAGTCAGACAGTCTTCTTTCTGTTCAAGTCCCAAAGCCTCTGCACCAGCAACTGTTGCTTCATAATGGACGACACAAACTTAATGGCTTGAAAGCCCAAGCAGTTTCTTAGCTCATAAGTCTGTGGGTCAGTTGGGTGGTTCTGCCGATCTGGGCCAGGTTTGGCTGATCTTGGCTGGCCTCATTCATGCATCGTGGTCAAGCAGGTGGATCGTCTGGAGGCTGCCTGGTCCAGGATAGATTTGTTCATGTAGCTGGAAGCTGGCTGATGGTCAGTGGATCATCTAGATGCTGGCCATCTAAGATGGCCTCAGTCAGTACCTCCAGTGGGTATCTAACTATTGATCATTGAGGTGACATGTGCCTCTTCTTCCAGTAGAAAATAGTCTGAACTCCTTCATATGCAAAGAGTTATAAGAAATTGAGAAGCAGTATTTAAGACTTCTTAAGGCTAGCCTCAGAACTGACACACTGTCATTTCTGCCATATTCTACTAGTCAAAGCCTCACAACTAGGCCAGCCCAGATTCCACCTCTTGATGGGAACAACTACAAAGGCTGAAGATACAGGAAGGGCAAACAATTGTGGCCATTTTTGTAATCGACTTACCACAGTAACTATATGACTCAAGGAAGGTTTCTCAACTTCTATTTCTACTCATCTGCAAAACAATGATATTACAATTGTTGTGCCCTATCTCAAAGGGTTGATAGCTCATGCAAGAGTCCTAGCTTCCATTAATTTTTTTCAGAAAATATTGGCCATGAGAATGCTGATGCTGTCCTCTGGGGTCTTTCTAGCCTGGGAAGTCTTATGAGTCTGCATGGCAGAGAGTAGGCTGATTTTTTATGATCTCTCAGAGCAGGACTTCGGCCCTGATTTTCTGTTGATTTCATGCTGCTCCACTTAGTACTCTTCTGTTGTTATACAGAAACCTACTCAAACTAGCTCAGTTAAAGAAGCCAAAGCTACTGTTTGTTCCCTGCATGTTCACTCCATCCTTTCCTCCCTTGACTCTCCTTTTAAGACTCCTCTAGAACATGCCCCAGCCAAGTAGCTTTAGCCCTGGAATCCAGGGCTTTGGCTTTATTCATTTGAGCTAAATGGCCTGGTTCTCAGTGTCCCGATTCCAAAATCTAAAGAGAGAAACTGCTTGGTCCAGCACATCTCTTCTTAAAAGGGCTGTTTAGTCTACTCTGCCATGGCAGGAGGGGTGGGCAGTCTTGGGGGGAAGGGGCAGCTTTATGTGGGCAGCAGAGGCTGTGAGCAAGAGCAGTTCCTTCAGATGGCGGCTGTGAGCCAGCAGACACAATGATTCACATTTCTTGGACACAGGCGGCCTTCTCTAATATTTTAAATTACCTTCCCATCAAACAGTTGAAGTACACAATTTCAAGGACTTTATAAAAATCCGTCTCCTCTCTGAATGTCTCTTAATAAAGTGGAGGTAGGTGCTCTTTCTCCCACCCACTCGCCAAAAACCTACCACATTCTTTCGCTGTAAGCAGAGGGGTATTCGTTTTTTAGGGCTGCCGTAACAGAGTACCACAGACTAGATAGCTTAAACAACAGGAATTTATTTTTCTCACAGTTGCAGAGGCTATAAATCTGGAGGCCAACGTGTCAGCAGGATTAGTTTCTTCTCAGGGTTTTAAGAGAGAGGTATGTTCCATGTTGTTTTTTTAATGTTTATTTTTGAAAGTGTGAGCAGGGGAGGAGCAGAGAGAGGGGGGACACATGGATGTGGGGCTCGAACTCACGAACAATGAGGTCATGACCTGAGCCAAAATTGGATGCTTAACCAAATGAGCCACCCAGGCGCCCCAGGTCTGTTCTATGTTTCTCTCTCTGACTTGTAGATGGTGGTCTTCTCCCAGGGTGTTCATACCATCTTCCCTTTGTACATGTCTGTGTTCAAATTCCTCTTTAAAATTTTTTAATGTTAATTTATTTTGAGATAGAGACAGAGCACAAGCAGGGGAGAGGCAGAGAGAGAGAGGGAGAGAGAGAATCCCAAGCAGGCTCCAAGCTGCCAGCACAGAGTGAGATGTGGGGCTTGATCCTGTGACCTGGGAGATCACGACCCGAGCTGAAATCAAGAGTCAGATGTTTAATCGACTGAGCCACCCATGCGCCCTCCAATTCCTCCCTTGTAAGGATGCCAATCAAAGAGGATTAGGTGGGTTCCCACCTTCATTTTACCTAATTACTTCTGCAAAGATCTATCTCCAAATACAGTCACGTTCTGACTAGTTTAGAACTTCACCATATAAACTGAGGGAGACACAATAATTCAGCCCATGACAGGATGAAAACAGTCATTACTAAAAACAATGTAAATGGTATCTGAGCCTGTTCCATTGCAACATCCTTGGGCTTATCTACGGTTCTGCTTATCAGAATGCCCTTCAGCCCCTGAGAGCATCCTGTAACTACTTATTGACTCTTTTTGTCTGTCATTTATAAAAAAGCCTTCTTTAAAGCTCTAAGTCTGTGAAAAAGTGGTCATACTGTGTGTTTTTGAAGTCACTTTTGAAAAAAATTCTGTTAGCAAATAGCATTTTATTTATACATTGCCTAAGAAAATGGTTCTCAACTCTGGTTAGACAATAGAATCATCTGTTGCTTTTAAAAAGCAGTGCCCGCCCCCTACCCCCATGTCCCTCACCAGTCCTACTTCCAAAGATTGTGATTATTTGGTTTAGGTTGGGAAACAGGCTCTGATTAAAAAAAAAAAAAAAAAAAAAGATTCCCAAATGATTCTAAAATAAAGTCAGGGCTGACAATCACTGGCTTCAGATAAAGCATAGGGGAGGCAAAAAACTCTTAGAAAGCACCTCTGCCATCAGGCCCTGAGCTAGGGGCCTTGCTATGTAATTTAACTTTCAAAACAATCCTAGGAGTATTAGTACTATATCCTCCATTTTATAGACAAGAAAACTAGGCTCAAGAAGATTGCCTTACTCACGTCCCACAAGCTGTGGAGGCAAAGGATTTATTCAGATTTAAATATTGGGTAGAAGGAGCCCAGTTAGGACTGGAGGTTGGTCAGGGCTTTTCCATTGTAGAGACAATCGGCACAGAAAAACACAATTTTTGGCCCTTTTTATAAAAGTTTATTTATTTTGAGAGAAAAAAAGAGAAAGCACAAGCAGGGGAGGGGCAGAGAGAGAGAGAGAGAGAGAGAGAGAGAGAATCTCAAGCAGGCTCCAAGCTGTCGGCATAGAGCCCAATGTGGGGCTCAAGCCCACAAACCACGAGACCATGACCTGAGCTGAAGTCGGAAGCTTAACCGACTGAGCCACTTGTTAGGTGCCCCAACAATTATTGGCCACTTTTGAAAAACATATTTGTTTTACCTTCACATTGATTCTTCCACCAGGCTCAACAACCATCAAGAGGGTATCTGTCAGAATAGACAAGGCTATGCTGCTAGTAAGAAACCCAAATAAACCTTGGTTTATTTAACACATCATGATTTATTTCTCATTCATCAAGTTTTCTTAAAGCTCTTGGTGATTCTCTGGGTCACCTCCTGCCAAGCGGTGGCTCAGGGCTCTAGGCCGACCCCTCTTTTTGGCTATACCTTCTGGAATGCATGTCTTCTAGTTTGCCAGGATAGGAGGAAAAGAGATTTCTGCCACTTCTGCAATGGTGGAAAGGCACAAAAGGCATTTTTTTCCTTTTTGGAGAACATGTTCAAGAAGATTGGAACGCGTTTGAGTCCACAGGCCCTCCCTTTCCACCGCCTATAGCCCATTCTTCTGTGCCATGGATGGTAAAGAAAGCAAAGGCAAACCTAAATTCTTTACTGAGGTATGGGGCACTTTAGGTGTGTTGACATGTTAATTTTGTCATATTATACCTTTCTTAGGAGGCAGAGATCATACCTCATTTTTCTCTCCCCTAATGCATTGTACATCGTAGGTCCTTAATAATAGTATGTATGTACACATATGCATGAATTCAGCAAATATTAATTGGACAAGACAGACGGAGTCTCTGCCCTCATGACTACAATTAAGATACTTTGATAATAATATATTGGTTTTGTGTCTTGTCTTTTGTAATGTACTTTAACTCTCCATTATCTCATTTTATTTGTGAATGCCATAAATTGAACATTTAGACCACTGAGCTTGGGCTTCTCATTAATTTACCCCCTGTTTTATAGGTCAGATATTTTGTAATCTACTTCCTCCTTCCACTTCTTTCCTTCCTGTTTCATAGCTGGATGAGGGGTAGGCTGTTTATAGCCAGCAAGGTGGTAGGTACACTGTCATGCTTATACTATGCATGTACCCAGAGGTTCAAGACCTCTTTTCTGATTATGCAGAGATCTGAAGACTTTTAGCAACTTTTTAGAGGAATACTTGCCCAAAGACAGCTGAGGAACAATATAAAAATATAAGAAATACGCATTTTTTTCAGGTTAGATACACAAGATTTTTTCCTGATTTTTGCCTTCCTTTAGATTTTTGCCTTACCATTTTATAATTAAGAATTATTAAAGCAGCTCTTAACTTTTTATAAAATATTTTCATTACCAGAGGAATATAATAACCTTGCAGAAACTTAAATAAACAGAGGTAAGAACCCATCTACGGTTCTCCTTAACTACTATTAGCATTTTGGTGTATTTCCAGATTAGCTCTTTTTAGATGAGAGAAAATGTTATCTTTGTTTCTTCTTCTGCAAGGTTATTTCATGTAAGGATATTAGAAAACTGTTATTTTGGATAGACATTTTCATTTAGCTAGTATTTTAGTGATTATGTTTCATGCAACAGCTGTGAGGTGAAGGTTTAGAAGAAACCAGGGAATTCATTTGAGTGATGATGGTAAATTACATTTTCTCCCTAGTGGGGTAGGGAAGGAGACTTAGGGAAAATTTAAGGAAGAAACGAGAAAAGAGACATATGCTGTGGTCCTAAATATAAAACATGTAAATTGAATGAAAAAAATAATTACAGAACATAAGATTGGGGTAACTTATTTTTCTTCCTAAATAATTAAAGCAAAAGCTTGTGTCTTTTTTTAAGACCCTGATTTTCCTAAATAGTCACCACAGTAAATAGCTATAATTAAGATTCATCACACGTAATCAGTTTCCAAATTATTTCATGAATACATTATCTATTGCAACAGGCCCCCCTTCTTCCCCCCAAGTCAATCTTTAAGCACGCTGAAGTTTCACAATGGCCCTTTAAACCAATATTTGTAGCTCACAGCGTCCGAATGTCCAGGGTGCCCATGTCTGGCACTCTTCGATCCAGTAAATGTTTTAGTCCCATATATTTTGGATGTTTAAATCATTTTGATTTGGCATGTGGTCTGAAGGTAGTGGTATGCCAAGAGCCCTCTCACTGCATGTTAAGTGCTATTCTCTGACTCTCAGCCAGAGCTCGGATGTTGGCAGGGTTGATTGCTCAAATGTAGTGATTTCATTTCCAACCTTTGCATACTAAAATTATATAGCCCAAACATGAAGCTTCCAGATTTTTCCTCTTGAAAACAGAATAGAGACATAATTTAGCATTACTACAAAACAATTACGACAATCTTTAAAATGGGAATAAATTTGACAATTGTTAAGCTGTCACAATACTGAGGAAATTAATGCTGATTTGTAAGGTTCAATAACAGCTGAGAAACATAAAAAACTTATAGTTGTTGTTTAGAGAATTTCATAGTCTTCTACTTTCACTTTATATATAAAGGGAGTGTCATAGATTCGGTTCTCCTTAAAGCAGACCCTGAATAAATAATGTGAGAGTAAGTGGTTATGTGAGAGGTGATGCCAAGAAGTATGGGCAGGGGAGAGAAGTGAGACAGGGAAGGAAGCTCTGAGTATAGAGTGCAGTTTCAAGCAGCCCGGGGCTTGAATAGCCCTGTTTCAAGATCTAAGGCTCAACCCCAATGGGGACTAGAGACAAAGTGTAGAAGACATCTCAGGAGCAAGGTTGCTGGGGAGCTATTATTCATCAACCTCTACCTATAGTCTTGTTGGCAGCTACTCCCAGGGATGTTAAACTGTCACTTCCAGCCTACATTCAGCACGGATCATGACAACACCTCGGGTGGGGTTACAGATGTTTGCAGGAAGTTGCCAGTGGCACATACCACAATGTTGAATGCCAAGAGCACAGGCGTAGGGCACCGCAGTGTCTGTTTAGGGGAGGTAGTTAAGAACGTAGGTTTCAATCATACACACCTAACAGAATCCTGCTTTTGCCACTAATGTGTGAAATTGAGTAAATTACCCAATCTACCCATTTATTTAACTTGTAAAATGAAAATAACAGAATTTACCTCCTAGGGTCTTTGTAAGGATTAAGTAAAATACTGCATATATATTACATACAAGGTGAGAGTTAACCATACATATTAGCTGGTTCAAATGCATATTAGACATTATGTCAGTAAATTGTGTCTTTGTTAACCTTTATGATAGCCTCTTGGGGGTGGTTTCTGGGTTGGCACTTCCTTGTAATGGTGGTTTTCTTTAACAATGTCTAAATTATGTGACCCTGGCTTCTGGCCATAGTTAGGGGGAACATCAAGACTAATCCAATTCTTTTTTTTTTTAATTTCTGAGAGAGAGAGGGACAGCATGAGCAGGGGAGGGTCAGAGAGAGAAAGAGAGATACAGAATCTGAAACAGGCTCCAGGCTCTGAGTTAGTGTGAGATCATGACCTGACCCTAAGTCGGACACTTAACCGACTGAGCCATCCAGGTGCCAAGACCAATCCAATTCTTTGATGGGGGGAATTCTGAAATCTAAAATGGAATCAATGAGGGGCACCTGGGTGGCTCAGTTGACTGAGCATCCGACTTTGGTTCAGGTCATGATCTCATGGGTTGTGAGTTTGAGCCCCCATATCAGGCTCACTGCCATCACCACAGATCCCACTTCAGATCCTCTGTCCCCTTCTCTCTGCCTCTCCCCCACTTGCGTTCTCTCAAAAATAAATTAAAAAAAAAAACACGTCAAAATGGAATCAATGAGTATCGGTGTCTTTGTTGAATTATATTAATAGCAACTATTTTAAAAACTCCTGTAAGAGCTTGGAGCAGCCCTGGTTCTCTCTGCTGACTTGGCTGTTAAGACCATCCATGAGGTAACTTAAATCCTTTAAAAGATATATGCCTTTTTAAAATTAAAAAAAAGGGGGGGCACCTGGGTGGCTCAGTCGGTTAAGCATCCGGCTTCCACTCAGGTCATGATCTCGCGGTTTGTGGGTTTGAGTCCCGTGTCGAGCTCTGTGCTGATAGCTAGCTCAGAGCCTGGAGCCTGTCTTCGGATTCTGTGTCTTCCTCTCTTTCTGTCCCTCTCCTGTTCACACTGTCTCTCTCTCTCTCTCTCTCAAAAATAAATAAAATATTAAAAAATTTTTTTAAAAATAAAAAGTAAAAAATATATGCCTTTAAAAAAAGTTATTTATTTTGAGAGAGAGAGCAAGCAGGGTAGGGGCAGAGAAAGGGGATAGAGAGACAATCCTAAACAGGCTCCACACTGTCAGTGCAGAGCCCGATGCAGGGCTTGAACTCACGAACTGTGAGATCATGATCTAAGCTGAAATCAAGAGTCAGATGCTTAACTAACTGAGCCACCCAGGCACCCCAAAAATATATGCCTTTTTGCTAAAGCTAGCCAAAGAGAATTTCTGTTGCTTGCAACCAAAAGATTCTTAACCAGTAAAACCCATTTATTTAAATTTTAGTTAGTTAACATATAGTACAATATTGGTTTCAGAATTCAGTGATTCATCACTGACAACACTCAGTGCTCATCACAAGTGCCCTCCTTAATACCTATCACCCATTTAACTCATCTCCCACCACACCCATTTAGCCCATCTCCCACCGAACTCCCTCCAACAACCCTGTTTGTTCTCTATCGTTAAGTCTGTGATTTGTTTCCCTCTCTTCTCTCCATATTCCCTTCCATATGTTCATCTGATTTCTTAAATTCCACATATGAGTGGATTGACTTATTTCACTTAGCATAATATATTCCAGCTCCATCCATGTCATTGCAAACAGCAAGATTTCATTCTTTTTGATGGCTGAGTAATATCCATTGTGTGTGTGTATATATATATATACCACAACTTCTTTATCCATTCATTGGTCAATGAACAAATGCTCTTTCCATAATTTGGGTATTGTTGATTGGGCTGCTATAAACATTGGGGTGCATGTACCCCTTTGAATCTGTAATTTGTATCCTTTGGGTAAATGCCTAATAGTGCAATTGCTGGGTCATAGGGTAGTTCTAGTTTTAGTTTTTTGAGGAGCCTCCATATAGTCCTCCAGAGTGGCTGCACAAGTTTGCATTCCACCAAGTGCAAGAGGGTTCCCTTTTTTTTTGGCATCCTCACCAACATGTATTGTTTTTTTGTGTTGTTAATTTTAGCCAATCTGACAGGTGTGAGGTGGGATCTCATCATGATCTTGATTTGTATTTCCCTGATGATGGGTGATGTTGAGCATCTTTTCCTGTATCTGTTAGCCATCTGGATGTCTTCTTTGGAAAAGTGTCTATTCATGTCTTTTGCCCATTTCTTTTTTGTTTTTAATGATTTTATTTTACTTTACTGTTTTATTATTTTATTTTATTTTACTTTATTTTATGAGAGCGTGAGCAGGGGATAGGGGCAGAGGGAGAGAATCTTAAGCAGGCTCCATGCTCAGGGTGGAGCCTGACACAGGGCTCGATCCCACAGCCCTGGGATCATGACCTGGGCCAAAATCAAGAGTCAGACACTCAACCAACTGAGCCACCCAGGCACCCCTCTTCTGTCCATTTCTTAACTGGGTTGTTTGCTTTTTTGGGTGTTGAGTTTGATAAGTTCTTTATAGATTTTGGATACTAATCCCTTATTAGATATATCATTTGCAAATATCTTCTCCCATTCCATAGGCTGCCTTTAAGTTTTGTTTGTTGTTTCCTTTGTTGTGCAGAAGCTTTTTATCTGATGAAGTCCCAATAGTTCATGTTTGCTTTTGTTTCCCTTGCCTTTAGTGATGTGTCTAGTAAGAAGCTGCTCCAGCTGAAGTCAAAGATGCTGCTGCCTGTGTTTTCCTCTAGGATTTTGATGGTTTTTGGTCTCACATTCAGGTCTTTCATCCATTTTGGATTTACTTTTGCATATGGTGTAAGAAAGTGGTCTTCTGTGTGTTGCCGTCCAGTTTCCCAAAAACCCATCTGTTCTTAATTCAACATTTTTAAAAATTTTTTATTAAAAAAANCCCACGAACGTGAGATCATGACCTAAGCGAAAGTCGGACGCCCAACCGACTAAGCCACCCAGGCGCCCCCATAAACATAATTTTAAAATACATATATGAATTATATTGTATGCATAAACGTATTAAATGTGAACATTATTTTATTTTGATTTTTTGTGAATATTATTTTAAATATGTAAACATTCTGTAGCTAGTGAAAAACCCCACAATCTTCCTTCCAGTCTTTCCACAGTCATTGTTGCGATGAACTGTTATCATCAGTTGCAAAGCTAACGTATAATCATTAGTTAGATGGGTTTCAATCTCATGAGAATGCCCAATATCTGAACAATTAACTGTTAGCAAATTAAAGTGAAAATCTGTTCTTTCACAGCCTTGGAGCTGGATAAATCGAATAGAAGCAGTTTCTAAAAATATAATCGAGATGATTTTGTATCTTTTTAAAAATTAGATGCTATTAGCTACATCCTATTCTTTGTCTGAGATAGGGGCTTCTCTTCTCTATAACCCCCAAAGACCTCTAATTTCTGTCAGCTTAATATGTTCCTTTTCTGCTCCTTAATGTTCTGCTTTCCTTATCCGTTACCCAGTCATTATGTCAATTGATTCTTATTGTCAACTATGGACATTATGTAAGTGCTGGATCTATAATAATAAAACAAAATGGTTCCTGACTTAAAAAGTCAGGATGAGGGGCACCTGGATGGCTCAGTCAGTTGAGCGTCTGAATTCGGCTCAGGTCACGATCTCACGGTTTGTGGGTTCGAGCCCCGTGTCAGGCTCTGTGCTGACAGCCAGCTCAGAGTCTGCTTTGGATTCTGTATCTCCCTCTCTCTGTCCCTTCCTGCTCACGCTGTCTCTCTCTCTCTCTCAGAAATAAATAAAACATTAAAAAAAATAACAAAAAAAAGTCAGGATGAGAGGAGTTTGCCTCAGAAAATGAGGTTGGGGCACCTGGCTGGCTCAGTCAGTTAAGTGTCTGACTTTGGCTCAGGTCATGATCTCATGGTTTGTGTGGGTTCAAGTCCCACATCAGGCGAGCTCAAGCCCCGTTTCAGGTAAAAGCATGAGCCCCACTTCGGGTGAGCCCTGCTTCTCTTGCTCTCTGCTACTCACTTGTGCACACGCTCTCTCTCTCTCTCTCTCAAAAAAAGGGGGGCACCTGGGTGGCTCAATCAGTTAAACATCCAACTTCGGCTCGGGTCATCATCTCACAGTTCGTGGGTTTGAGCCCTGCATGGGGCTCTGTGCTGACAGCTAGCTCAGAGCCTGGAGCCTGCTTCAGATTCTGTCTCCCTCTCTCTGTGCCCGTCCCCTGCTCATGCTCTGACTCTCTGTCTCTCAAAAAATAAATGTTAAAAAAATTTTTTTTAACCAAAAAAAAAAATAACCAAACAAACAAGTTAATTTCTCTCTCAAGAAGTCCAGATTGGGGGGAATAAAGTCCAGATGTAGTTAGTTAAGGACTTGAATAGCAATCCCCTAGAGTTATGAGCAAGGTTCTTATACTTTTATGAAATAGGGTATGGGTTCCATCTTTAAGGTCACCTCATGGTCCAAGATAGCTTTTGGAGTTCTAGCCATTACACACACACTCATTCAATATATTCATTCTAGGCAGCAGGTAAAATGAAGCACAGGTCAGGAAGTGTTGGTACCCCCTTCCTTCCTAGCAGGTTTCCTAGAAATTGTACATATTTCCCTTTGTAGCTCATGTGGTCACATTGCCACATTTTGCTGCAACGTTAGTGAACATAATTTTCCAGCAGGACAGATGGCTCAGGGTATTGTTATAAGGAATGAGAGAATGCACATTAGGAGGCAAAATGGCTGTCTTTTCTTCTATGTCCTATTGTAGAGTGATTTTGTTTTATGCCCACAGTATCCCTCAGCAAGTAGTTATGCAGGTCCTAACGAAGTCTCTTATATTACGGGGCAATCTCTCAATTGCAAAAAAAGTACTGTATATGAGGATAGCAGGGAGAAGACAGTAAATCTGAACTAAGCTCAATTAATCCTACAGCACATACCGATCGGGATCCCTGATAAAATTGCTTTTAAAAAAAGGCAGAAGGTGGGGTTCCTGGGTGGCTCAGTCGGTTATGCGTCCGACTTCGGCTCAGGTCATGATCTCATGGCTCGTGGGTTCGAGCCCCGCGTCGGGCTCTGTGCTGACAGCCAGCTCAGAGCCTAGAGCCTGTTTCAGATTCTGTGTCTCCCTCTCTCTCTGACCCTCCCCTGCTCATGCTCTTTCTCTCTCTCTCAGTGTCTCCTAACTTTTTCTTGTTTTTTCAAGATTGTTTTTGGCTATTCAGAGTCTCTTGCAATTCTATTACAAATGTAGGACTGACTTTCCCATTTCTGCAAAAAAAAACCATTGGGATTTTGTTAAGCATTACACTGAATCTGTAGATTCCTTTGGTGACTATTGCCATTTTGACATTAAGTCTTCCAATACTTGAATACAGGATGTCTTTCCATATATGTAGGCCTTATTCAACTTTTCATCAATATTCTCTACTATAAGTGTACAAGTCTTATACTTCCTTGGTTAAATTTATCCTAAGGTGCTTTATTATCTCAGATGCTACTGTAAATGGAATTGCTTAATTTTCTTTTGGATTGTTCATTGCTAGTGAATTTAAATACAACTGATTTTTACGTTGACCTTCTATCCTGCAATTTTGTGGAATTTATTAGCTCTAACAGACATTTTGTGAATTCTTCAGGGTTTTGTACATATAAAATCATACCATTTGTGAATAGTTTTACTTCTTTCTTTCTCATTTGGATGCTTTTCTTTTTCTTGCCCTAATTAGTATAGACTGATTGCACTTTTAAGCAAAAATAAGAAAAAAATACAATAAACATCCTAGGCTTGCAATTTCAGCATGGTTTTGAATGTCTACATTGGAAATGTAGACAAATTATTTCCCATGTCCATAGACAGTGTGTCATGAAAAGGGAACAGGAAGTATGTTCATCTTTGTAGTTAAAGAACAAAGATCACATCAACATTCCAGTGTTAATATTTTAAACTATGCACAGTAATAAAAACAGATTTTGTACTTGTTTTACACTGGATTATCTTTAGATACTTTGAAATAATGAAGAAATAGAAACAAGTTTGAGAAGCAATTTTCACCTTTAAAATTTACTATAGAAGCTATACATACAAAATGAAATCTTAGTTACAGAAGATTCATCTAAAGTTATAATAAGCTTTATTAAAAATTAGTACACACGTGTGTATACATAAGTACAGAAATATACACTACTTTGAGTTTTTTCAGTAACTGGCATTGCATTATGCATTATATAGGACAGTATCAATTAGGATATCTAAATTACTGGGTCTTAAAAGGCTTTAAATACAGTATGCTGATAAATCAACAAAAGGCAATTCACTTCTGAAACTTTTATTAAAAAAAATTTTTTTTAATGTTCATTTATTCTTGGGAGAGAGACAGAGCATGAACATGAGTAGGAGAGGGGCAGAGAGAGAGGGAGACATAGAATCTGAAGTAGGCTCCAGGCTCTGAGCTGTCAGCACAGACACAGGGCTCGAACTTCCAACTATGAGACCATGACCTGAGCTGAAGTCAGTTGACTACAGTTGGTAACTGACTGAGCCACCCAGGTGCCCCCTTTTATTTTTTTAAGATGTTTATTTTGAGACAGAGCAAGAGTGTGTGCGTGTATACAAGCTGGAGAGAGAGAGGGAAAGAGAAAAGGGGAGAGCGAGTATATCCCCAAGCAGGCTCTGGACTGACAAAGTGGAACCTGACACAGGGTTTGATCTCACAAACCATGAGATCATAACCTGAGCCAAAATCAAGACCTAAACGCTTAACCAACTGAGCCACCCAGGTGCCCCTGAAACTGTTTTAGAATCCAGAATCTCTCATATGAGATCATTACCTCCTATTCCCCTCTAAAGAAGTTTCCAACTATTTTACAAACTAGAATGTCTCTTTAAAAGAACAAAACAAAACAATATGCACGGTAGTGAATAGTTTTATTGCTTTAAGAAAAAATTGTATTTTTGGTATCATTAATACAAAATTTATAACATTTATATTTATATAATTGTATATAAAAGCTATCTATAGAATATAACCTAAACACAAACTTAGAAGGATATAAAGAGTTGTCAAATATAAAACCTTTGTTCTATTAAAAAGATATTCAACAACGCAGTTATTAATACATTTGTGTGTATAATCATAAAAATAAACCAAAAAATATTTAAAATCTTTATTAACCCAAATTAGAGTTATAAAAATGTTTATCTAAAAAGCATTAATTTTGACATTCAAGTACAGAAAAGTTGTTCACGGACGTTCCTACAAATCATGACTTGAATCTTGACTTTTAAGTTAACTGGGCAGAGAAAGTTAAAGGCAATTGAGAGATGGGAACTTAAAAAAAAAAAAAATAAGAAAGGATGGCAAAGACACAATGGTTACATAAGTTTCTAATCTGATACAAGAAACTATTTTTAGGAAGGAAAAAAGTTAAAAGTGCTTACAACAAAAATATCAATGTCACTAATTACTCTTAAGTGCTGTAAAACATTAGTTATCAAAATAACTTTTATTAAGTGTTGGCCACACTTCATATGCTACAGAATTACTATTACTACAGTGCATTTTTCAATCAAACTTCCAATATTTATCAGTTATCTCTGTAATTTATCTTACACATGTACATAAATACCAAGAAAGCTTAAATATTTTTATTATTTACTATTTTAATCTTTTCCTTAAAGATGCAGGATTTCATCTTGCACCAGTTATATGGGCACGACAAAGGTGAATTAAATAGGAACTGAATATAAAGAATATTTGATACCATGACATCATGATCTGGAACAACTGAAGTTTTCTACCTCTTGCTCCATTTTCTAGATAAAGGGTAAGAAGGAAAAATAGTAACTATCAATGTGAAAAAAGCTAAAGAAACATTACTGTTTTTTTGGTCAACAACCTCAAGAATATTATTAATCCAGATATATGATAGTGAAAATAGAAATTTAGTTCAGTATTTAGGACTATCTCATCAACTGATATCACCAATAGGACTTCATTATTTAAATCCCTTTCAAATGAGTCTGAGATGAATTCATTTTATGTTAAGTTCAAATAGTTATAATCAAGACACTACTGTATTTCTAGGTATAAATATTTCATACTTTGTAGGTACTAACGTTACATACATATTATACTATGTAGGTGCCATAGCATACTAATTACTGTGTATATTATATACTAGTAGGTATATTAGTAGGTACCAGTAACGTATATTATTATTCAATATATATTTTTAAAAATTAGTACTAATGCTCACTATAAAGAGTATGTAAAGACATACAGATCGATCCATCTTAAGTCCATCTTTATTTTTTTTAAGTCCATCTTTAAAAAGACCTTTATATCTTCATTAATACACACACAAGATAGTTTTCATAGTCTACTAATAGTTCCAATTTTTAATGAAGAAACACAAACTAGTGAAGTGCTAGATTTCAAAAAGCACAGAACTTAGTTGTGTCTAGAAATAGTCCATAATCCACATATTAAAAAGTGGTCTTTAAAAATTCTTATAATCTTATAATTTCTTATATAGATTAGTTTACCTGAATAAGTGGTGTTTTATCATAGTCCATGCGATGCTGATAAATACATTGGCTGATTACTGCATATAAATTCTCCAACTGAAAAATATTGTATTCTTGACTTTTTTTAACAACAGTTTTCAAAAGATTCTAAAAGAAAACATGAGTGTTTACATATGTGAGAGATAAATTCCATGAGATATAATATTGTAATTTTGAAGATTTGGGGAATTTTTGGCATATAAAGCAGAAATGAGGGCAGACCTAACTATCTGGTGAGACATGGTGACACTGCTAGGGGCCCTGACAGTTAGCAGAAGTTAACTTACCGTCATTCTGTGATCTTGGTCTCTGCCCTGGGGATGTCCCATCCTAAACACTATAGTTGAGAAGGCGGCCATTTTCAATTTTAGCTATAAACCTTTATAGACAAACTAAAGTATCTCAAACAAATCTCAAAGATTAATAAGAAAAACAGCAATATTTTTGCAGGGTATTTTATGGTACTGTAAGTACCTTACAAAGTGAAACACAAAAAGAGAACATAAATGGTGAACTACCTCACTACTTCAGTTCTTCTTCTTATAAAAAGGTTTTTCCATTTGCTCATGTATTTTATATTTTATGTTTTTGATGACTGAAATGGACTCACTGGATGTCTGTGATTCTTTAAGTGTGACCCTACAAGAATATGCCATTACCCCTCAGTTAGAAGAAAAAAAAAATTATGGTTAAATAAAAACCAACTAAAATGCTCACTGGTGATGGTCATAAAAACAATGTATAGGATCAATAATGTAGGCAAGTATGTTAGGAACTACAATAGCAACACACTGGCCATCTCCAACTACTGCTTTTATGAAAGTTATTCTATACCAAGTTCATCCTTTCATAAAAGATCATTATTTATTGCCAAATTGCTACAATACACTATCACAAGTCCTTTTTTGGTGGGTTATGTTACTAATCTGCACAATGAAAGCATTATGATTTCAATTTACATACTTTTAATCGCTCCTGGTCCACAACAAGTGAGGGTGTAGGCTGGGAAAGAATTGCCAAAGCCTTTTCAACACTGATGAGCTGCTGTTGCTCTACTTGGGAACGTCTAGCTCGAGTCATTCGCAGAACGCACATTTCTAGGATGAAAAACGAACTATTATTTGGTTCACAGACATTATAATGCTTAAAATAATTAGGCAGATTAACTTAGCAGGACATATTTACTAAATACAGACACCAATTCTGGTTTACTGGCTTTACTGTAAGACTGAGATGCTGCCAGTTATACACTCAAAAAAGAGAAGAGAGAGAGAGAGAGAGAGAGAGAGAGAAGTACTTCTCAAATTGAGTTTTTCAAAGAATCCTCAACAGGTTGAACTATCCTATACTTAGATACAAGATTCATAGACTTCAAGAGCTGGAAGGAACCCCAGTAATCTAAGAGTTGCAAACTACCACCCATAAGCCTAATCTGCCCTACAGCTATACATAAAATCTTATTAGAACACAACCATGCCAATTTTACATTATGTATGTCAATATTACTTTTCTAGCAGAGTGGAGTAGCTGTGACAAAGGCTGTATGGCTAAATATTTACTATCTGTCCCTTTGCAGAAAAAGTTTGCCTATCTCCAATCTAGAATAATCTACTCACTGAGAGGAAAAATGAGGCCAAGAGAGGTGTAGAGACTTTTGTAAGGCCAACATACCTAGTTGTTGTTAAGAGCTAGGACAAGAACCCAAATCTGCTGATATGTAAACAAGTACTTATACCCCATTAAATAGTGTCCTTTTAAAAAAGATGATAAAAGAAAAATAAAACTCTGAATCCACACAAAACATACTGTATCATATACCCAGAGGATTAACATTTAAAATATCCACATTGGAAAGGCTATCTCCTAGTCCATTATGCTATGGTTACTCAAACACACTAGGACTCACTTCAAGAAGTCCTTGATAAAGGTTTACCTACAGCCTATAAGCCACTGAGAAAAAAAGTTTCATTAACATCATCAATACTTGTTTTTGACCAAAATAAATTCTGACTCTGTTATCCCTCTTTTTGCTTTTTAAGACTAAATAACATTTGGCTTTTCCAAAACCCAAACAAATCTACTGCTAAAGATCCAAGGAGATCCAGACAGAAGACAATTCTAAATGAACAACTTTGGGAGCAGCAGGATCATTAGAATAAATATAAAGAATTTTGGACTTAACCTCTGATAGAAGTAGGGGAATGATGGGGGTGAAACATCACTCAGCAAGACTCACAGAAAACTGCTCCTCTTGCTTAAAAAGAAGAGGGTATCCTGCCAGTTTTTCAAAACTGTATAGCTAAGCACTTTGCTACATGCTTTAGATGAATTCTTTTATTCAAGACTCAAAATATTTCATTACCTGACCACCATCCACCCCAATTTTGCAGACGAGAACACTGAGAGTGATAGATCAAGATGATGCCCAATGTCACAAGCTACTAAGTAGTGGACTAGGGGCTCAATTCCAGGACTATATGATGCCACACTGTAGTTTTAACAGTGATTTACAAGCTAATTAGCAAGTAAAGTTAATGCTATTTTTCCTAATTAACACCTGCATTCTCAAAGAAAAGGAAAAGGAATAAACTGAGATGGTAATCAGTCAGTTAAGAACTTTGAGTGAAACATCTTTTAAAATTAAAATTAGTAAGTTGCTTGACAAATCTTACCTTTAGCTTCATTTTCATCAGAAATATCTACTATCTGGGAGCCAGAAGCATCTCCATTGCAAACAATTTTATCTTTCCTCAATTCTGTGCATGCTGTAGTCTTCCCAGATTCAAGTTCATGCTCAATATCACAAATACTTGAGTTATTATTCCCCAATTCTATTTTGCTTTCAGAGGCATTTTGTTGTTTCTCATTTTCTTCCATTGAGGACTCTCCCGTGTTTCCAGTCTCATTGTGGTCTATACTTGTGTCTTGATTTTCCTCTGTATCACTCTCAATTTTGTCATCTGTGACATTTTGGCTCTCATCTTTCACCTGTGAAATCCTCCTTCGTTTTGTTATGGTGCCTAAGTACCACTTTGACTTTTTGCGGATTTTTCTCTTCAACTGAGCTTCAAAGAATTTAAAGAAAAGGATAGAAGAACATTCAGCAATTTTCTAAAGTCTAAGTAAGTGGGGGGGAAAAATACCTCCTGAGATATAAGAGGGTAGAGAGCTTAAGAAACCACTACAGTCTTGTATGGTTGGAACACAGAAACAAGGGTAGAGAGTACTGTGAGAAGAAGGCCAAGAGCGGGCAATCACTTGTCACTCTAAGGAGTTTGGATTTTATCTTGGATAATTTTTTTAAAAACTTGAATAATTTTAAGGAGGTCAATTCTATGACTTGTCCAATGACTGTATTACAAAAATCACTGTGGGAGGAGTATGAGGAATGAATTGGAGGAAGGGAGGGCAAGACTAAAAATGGCCTACACTCAGAGTGCCTACCATGTAGTGTGAATTCTTCCAAGCTTTTTTTTTTCCCTCTTAAATTTAAATCAAAGGTAGTTAACATATAGTGTAGTAATGGTTTCAGGAGCAGAATTTAGTGACTTACTCATCCCCATAAGTGCCCTCCTTAATGCCCATTGCCCATTTAACCCATCCCCCCACCCAGCACCCAAGCAGCAACCCTCAGTTTGTTCTCTGTATTTAAGAGTCTGTTATAGTTTGCCTCCCTCCCTGTTTTTATCTTATTTTTCCTTCTCTTCCCCTATGTTCATGTTTTGTTCCTTAAATTCCATATATGAATAAATCATAGGATATTTGTCTTTCTCTAACTTATTTTGCTTAGCATAATACCCTCCAGTTCCAACCATGTTGTTGAAAATGGCAAGATTTCATTCTTTTTAATTGCTGAGTAATATCTTCCAAGCTCTTTATGTGTGTACTGACTCACCAAAATTCCACTTTAACTGATCAGGTTTGCGACCATTACCAACATCATTTTACAGCTAAAGAAACTAAAGATATAAAGAGATTAAACATTCTGTCTGGGCCAGAGGCAGGATACCTACACTGAAATATTATAATGCTTGAGAGATGCATCCATACTGTGGCATGTACTTCAAGTTTAGTCATTCTCACTGTTGTACAATAATTCATATTTCCCCATTCTACTGTGTCTTTTAAAATTTTTATTATATATATATTTAAACGTTTATTTATTTTGAGAGACAGTACAAGTGGGGAAAGGGCAGAGAGAGAAGGAGAGAGAGAAACCCAAGCAGGCTCTATGCTGTTAGCACAGAGCCTGATGTGGGGCTCCAACCCACAAACCAAGAGATCATGACCTGAACTGAAATCAAGAGTTGGCCAGGACACTCAATAGACTGAGCCAACCAGACACATCCCCATTCTACTGTTGATGGGTATCTGGGTTACCCCCAGTGTTGGGTTATTATGAATACTGGTTCCATGAGCATTCTTATACATGTCTTTTGGTGAACATAATGTATGCATTCCTGATGGGTATATAGCTAGGAATGGATTGTTTTAAAGGAAACATTTTCCATGTCCTCGATTTTCGTGTGTGTGTGTACAAAGCTGATTCAACCAAGAGCATCTGGTAGGTCAGTTCTCTTGCTGGCTTGCCTTTCTCATCCTCCCTTTTCCAGCTGCCCCCTCCCATTTTTACAAAAGAAGGGCTTACTCTATCTCAAATCACTTACCCCAGGATAGACTAACCTGCAGTACAATAAGGGAATGTTCCAACCCCTGTAAAACACACACACATGCACACACAGTTTTAAAAATTCTGTTAAAAAGCATCTGAGATCTAACAAGGCACTGAGGTATTAATGGCACCAGAATCTGGAAGAACAAATGAATAACTGAGAATCTAAGATCTGATGAGAATCAGACATTCATGAGGGTCATAGAACAAAAACTGGAATTAGGAGCCTGCCAAGGAAGGGAGACCCTGGAAATACCCATTGGCTTTGGACTGGTGCCTGCTGGAGTTGTATCCTAAGAATAAAGAGGAAAAGGAAATAGACTGGAATTTACAGAAAATTCAATTTCAAATCAGTCAATCCCGCAATTAGATGAAGGTGAATTGGGACTGCAAGTGGTATATCATTATAAACCTGGATGTATTTCAACAATGCAAAGTTGCCTTAATACTAACAAAATCAAGGTAATTTACCACATCAATATAAATAGAGAAAACTAAAGAGGAAGTAAATGACATCAGTAGAGAATAAAGGTTAGTTTCATAAGTAAAAATTATCCAAGTGCACTTACCAGGAGTACTGCAAGCCACAGGAGTACTGGGTGTCTTTAGTTTATCATTCTGTTCTGATTCTGATCTTTTTTCACCAGCAGGGGTGGAATTTTGCTTTGGCATCACATGATAGTAAGATGGGGCATATTTGGAGGAGCTACAACCTTATAAGTAGACATGAGATATCAAGTCAAATGTCCAGATCTCAAAATTATTTGAAGAATTAAAAGGACTCAAAACACTAAATCAGAAGCATCTTTTTCTGATGCCAAATCATTTTCCTACCTCTCTTCTTTCTAGATTCCTGAATTTCTTCACAAAGCTGCTCAAAGTCTTCATCAAGTTCTTCTTTAATTATTGCATAGGCAGTATCTCTTAAAGCACAGGCTCTATGCCTAATAAGACGATCTGAGAATTGAACAAAGAATACAATTTTAAAATTCCTTAATAATTTACCAAAAATAAGATCAACATGTTGGGATAAAATTGTAAAAAAAAAATTAAAATTCCTTTTTTACTTTTACCAGGAAGATTAAAAGTTATTGGAATTGTATTGTTCTGTTTTTGCTGTTAATCTAATGTTTTGGGTGTCAGATTTAATTCAGCAGACTAACCCCAAATAATTTTATTGCTCTGTCCTATCTAGTTCCCTGTGAAATATAAGAAAAATAAATAATAATCAACAGCAAGACTATATAACAACAAAAACAGCAAGGAAGGCTGTAAGGGTCATTAGTGAGCCAGGGATGTAAAATAATTTTAGAAGATGTAGAGAAGATGTTGCTGCATTGACAGAGAAACTAAACAATTAAATAGCAACCCTACACAGGAAACACTGGAAAAGCCCCCTAAACTCAGAGTCCAAGCACTAAAAACTAGAATATTCTTTGAGGCAGAGGGCAGGTAATAAGGAATGTAAAATTGCTTGAACAACTGGACCAGTTTCCTCAGAGGGCAATAGGCAATATCCACACCCAGGTTAAGAGTTGACAGCAATAACTAAAATATCAGAAAGATTCTTCAGGGGATTTCTAACCCAGGCCTGAAGAAAGGCAAGGCAAAAGTCTAAGCACTGATTCCCCAACTATGGTAGCATGGGCATCACCTGGAACCTTATCAGAAATGTAAATTCTCAGGCCCTACCCTACATCTACAAAATCAAAACCCATGGAGATGGGGCCCTACAAGCTGCATCTTAACAAGCCCTCTAGGAGATGCTGATTGCCTGCTAAAGTTTCAATACTACTGGTCTAAAGTAATTCTAGGTTGTCATAATGGACAGAAGCAGCAGCAGCAGTATGACTACAGTGAGACAGAAAAAGTCCTCAGCCTTCACTGTAAATGCTTTCTTCTTTTGACAATTAAGGGGTGTTTTCAGGTAGCCTATTTCCCTACAGAATTCTGAATTACAGGGAAGAGCCTAGGAAAGATGAGGGCAGAGGACTGGGAGGGGAAGAACAGGGAGCTTTTCAATTGTTGAAGAAACTCTCAGTAGGCCCCTGTGCTAATCAGGCTAATTTATAAACACTTTTAACTAGAAAACAGAAAGCCAATGTACTGGGGGAGAGAGTTAACAGGACTATTAGCAAACAGGACAATTAAAAAAAAAACAACTATCCACTGAGAGAGTTAAGGACACTAGCCACAAAACAAAAATAGGAAGCTAGGAAAAAGAAGCACGTAAGAAAGAATATTTTTGGATATTTATATCAGATTTATAAATAGTTGGATATTTAAATATATATGAACAAGTATATCATTAAAAATTCTCTTACTTTATGTTTTATTTTTTAAAGACTTTATTTATTTTTATTTTTTTTAAAAATGTTTTTATTTATTTCTAGGAGAGAGATAGAGACAGCATGAGCAGGGGAGGGTCAGAGAGAGAGGGAATCACAGACTCTGAAACAGGCTCCAGGCTCTGAGCTGGCTGTCAGCACAGAGCCCGACGCGGGGCTCGAACCCACGAACCGCGAGATCATGACCCAAGCGAAAGTCGGACGCTTAACCGACTAAGCCACCCAGGCGCCCCTAAAGACTTTATTTTTAAGTAATCTCTACACTCAATGTGAAACTCAAACCCACAACCCCCAGATCAAGAGTCACATGCTCTACTGAGTGAGCCAGCCAAGTGCCCCTACAAATTTTATTTTTTAATTGTCTGTGTAGGTGAGGACAGGATAAGTATATGTATAGAAAAGGTCTAAAAAGGTTATCCCCAAACTTAACAGTGTCCACCTTTGGAGAGAGAAAATGGGGGACTTAGATCTAGGAGGCTTAGTTTTAAAAATATTATTAAGTATTATATACTATATTACTTTTGTAATAAAAATTGCAATGGTCTAAACTAAGAAAATTCTTCTGAACCTTTTTTATTACAGGGTGTTTATTTTCTACTTCAAGAAAGAACACTGATAAGGGAAAGAAGTGAGGTTGTTGTGATTTTGTGTCTCACTAGAAGATAGATACATCATGGAATGGTTAATAAATACAGGCATTTTGGCATCAAAGAAACATGCATTCAAATTTTGCCTGTCACTTTCTGGCAGTATGATCCTGAATAAGTTTTCTAACTTCATTTTCCTCAACTGTAAAATGGGAATAATGCTGTATTCAATGGCACTGTGAATATAAAATGTTTATAGTATATCACCTGGTATAAAGTCAACCCTCACTAAATGTCAGCAGCTCCTGTTCCCGCCCCCTCCCTGGGGAAAAAAGCCCACTAATACTTACCTCCAGGATCCCTATCTGGATTATATTCTAAAGCATTACTACAGATCAGATCAATATCACTCAAATAGTCTTTCACAGTCAGATATTTGTGGAGATCAATTTTACTGATTACAGATGAAAGGTCCATTGGTTGCTTTATCACAGTGACATAATCAGGAACCTAAAATTCAAGCAAATGACCAAATCACTAAATGAACTGTGAACATAAAAACACTAGAGTCTAGTTGCTCTGCCAGGCAATATAGCGAGGAGAGAATAAATTTGTAAGAAATAGTGATAATCTATTAATATGAAACCTTTGACTCTATTTAAAGCTGGTTTTGTTTTGTATTTACTCCTGTTCTTGGGCACCCATATCTCCAGTATATCTTATACTTCTTTCCCTGTCCTAACGNTGAGGTCATGACCTGAGCCGAAGTCAGATGCTTAACCGACTGAGCCACCCAGGCGCCCAGCATTAAGTCATTCTTAAACTGCAAAGTTCACTGGCTACTCTCTGGAGGAAAGGAAAATGTGTTACATAGCTCTTAAGTCTCCATGTGCTTAAGACACTAAATATATTCCACATAAAGAAAGTTAGGAGTATAGACACAGAACCACATAAACTATCCAAATATTCTCTAATTTATATTATAGTTTAGAACAATTTGATCAAAACATTAAATCAATACCTCATCAGGGTCAACAGGTTTAGTAAATACTCTGAATCGCTTGTCAATAGCAAGTCTATGTGTAACATTTCTTAAGAAAATCCTCAGTTCTCTAAATGTATCTTCTTCTTGTTCTTCTAGTCGTTTCACTTCTTCTGCTGTCAGTGGTCTTGGCTCAGGTGGTGGTGCCACAGGGAGAACCTCCAAGGCCTGTAAAACTTCACATGAATGGAAGATTTTAGTTACTACTCTCATCATATCAAGGGTGATAAATGATTCAGCGCACATAGTAGCCAGGCTTTCAGGGGTTATCCTCCTCATAGCTCCCAGGAATAGAGGATTTGAAACACTAAAGTGCCTACATCCCTTCCTAAAATAATTGTTAACTTCCAATTTGGAACGCGAATTCCTAAGTCATTACCTCTATTCCATTTAAAGATCATTTATGAGGCTATTAAAACTTTGAAAATGCATTATTTCCAGGACAACTATAGTCTATTAAAAAAGCTTTTTACTAGTTAATTTTTGAAGTAATAAAGAATTGTGTTCTGTTTCAAATGTAACAAGTTTAATTTTGTTTAAACAGATATATACTGAGTACTCAGGATTAAAAAAGGAGTTTGAGACAACTGCCCCAATAAACTGGCAATCTATTGAAGGAGTAAGAGGTAATTATCACATCACTGTAATGTCATAGTAGTATGAAAAAATACAGTGGGTCATAATGGTAGAAAATTAATTTTGGCTAGATATGTTAAGGAGTAAAAAATGAGTTATAGTAGAAGGACAAATGGTTCCTTAGGCAGCAATAGGCAATGGGGATAGAAGCATTACTCAAAGTGAGCAAGCATAAAGAATGAGGAAAAGGCAGGAATATGTTGCATGTGGTGTAAAGACAGAGTGCTTTGCAAGGAAAAAGGGTGGGGAAGTAGGGGAGAACAAAAGTGCTAAAAATGGGCTGGAGAAGACAGGCTGGGGCTTTACTATGAATTCCAGCTGAAATTCTACATGGACTGGCAGTATATTAGGAAAGGCCTTGTATGCTTTAGGATCTTTAGTCTACTTTGATGGGAAGCATAGAGACTTGTAAGCAGTAGAGGTATCAACTTAATGACTGAGGTTTTGAGCCTGTATTAGAAGATGACGATGCTATTAGTATTTTATTCCCACTGTCTTGAAAGTATTATATATTAAGCTTTGATAGAGAAACTAACCTGCTTTCTTTTTTGATACAGGAGGCTTAGCAGCTTGCTTTAGAATTAAATCTTCAAAAAATTTTGTCCGTTCTTCTTTACCAGGTAACTGGACGTTAAAAATTTCTCCATAATCATGGATAAATAATTCTTGCACCTTAAGAAAATACATGAATTATATATGTGAATACATAATACTATGTATGTATCAATCAATGCAACAGGTTATTATACACATATTTTTAATAACTTGAACTGTGTAATAAAGATATGTTTTCAAAACACGGATCTTTTACGTATGCTGGAGTTACATATAAATCATGTATGCAACAGATTAGGAACTAAAAAAAATATGGGATCTTCTTTAAAACTCAAGATTCCAAAGTTCATATGGTAACTGACAAGGCAATATTTTATTTCCAGGGTTTTATTGAGATCAATTAATTCACTTTCACAACCCAAAGTTGTGAGAGAATGAGTGGTTGTTCAATAAGAATAAAGGCTATAACTTTGCATAGGGCACTTGGGTGGCTCAGTCAGTTAAGTGTCGACTCTTGATTTTGGCTCAGGTTACGATCTCACAGTTTGTAAATTCGAGCCCCACACTGGGTTCTGTGCTAACAGTATGGAATCCGCCTGGATTCTCTCTCTCCCTCTCCCTCTGTGCATGCACGCAGGATTGCTCTCTCCCTCTCTCTCAAAAGAAATAAACAAACTTTTGGGGTGCCTGGGTGGCTTAGTCGGTTAAGCGTCCGACTTTCGCTCAGGTCATGATCTCGCGGTTCGTGGGTTCGAGCCCCGCGTCGGGCTCTGTGCTGACTGCCAGCTCAGAGCCTGGAGCCCATTTCGGAGTCTGTGTCTCCCTCTCTCTCTGACCCTCCCCTGCTCACGCTGTCTCTCTCTCTCTCCTAGAAATAAATAAAAATATTAAAAAAAAATTAA
>NW_027527525.1:4864663-4900539 GCF_008692635.1 Crocuta crocuta | reverse complement strand
TCGAGCCCCGCGTCGGGCTCTGTGCTGACTGCCAGCTCAGAGCCTGGAGCCCATTTCGGAGTCTGTGTCTCCCTCTCTCTCTGACCCTCCCCTGCTCACGCTGTCTCTCTCTCTCTCCTAGAAATAAATAAAAATATTTAAAAAAAATTAAAAAAACAACTTTTAAAAAAATTGAAAAAAAAAAAAAAAGGCTGGTGGCATCAGGCTGGCTCAGTTGGTGGAGCATGCAACTCTTGATCTTAGGGTTGTGAGTTCGAGCCCCATGTTGGGTATAGAGATTACTTACAAATAAGATCCTTAAAAAATATTAAAAAAAAAAAGGCTAGAAAGTAACAAGTGCTAGTGAGGATGTGGAGAAATTAGAACCTCTGTGCTGGTAGGAATGTTAAAATGGTGCAGCCACTGTGGAAAACATGGAGTTACCATGTAATCCAGTACAGAGATCTGAAGAACTGGGGGCAAAACCACCACTCAAACTGATACTTGTATACCAATAATCATAAGAAGATTATTCATAGTAGTCAAAAGGTAGAAAAAATCCAAATGTTCATCACCAGATGACTGGATAAAAATGTGATACACAGATACAAAGGAATATTACTCAGCCTTAAAAAGGAGTGAAATTTTAATGCACGCTACAATATGGATGAACTCTGAAAACATTCTAAGTGAAATAAGCCAATCACAAAAGGACAGATACCATATTATTCCAACTACACAGATAGTAGAATAGGTAAATTCATAGAGAGAGAAAGTTATAACAGAGATTACTAGGGGATTGGTAAAGGAGGAAATGGGGTGTAACTGCTAAATGGGTATAGAGTTTCAGTTTGGGATGATGAAAAAGTTCTGGAAATGGATAGTGGTGATAGCTGTACAGCACTGTGAATGTACTTAATGCAACGTACTTTGTCACTGAACTGTACACTTAAAAATTAAAATGGTAAATTTATGCTATGCATATTTTACTGCCAAAAAAGGGCAGAGAGATCCCAAAAGGATATTTCTAAACACCTCTTGACCCTTTCCAGTATTATTAGAGGATAATGTTTATTCCTTCCTTTTGTGATGCTTATGTACTTTGTTTTTGTGTATCTTTGACATCTAGACATTTACACTCATAGCTTTTGCATAACCTGATTGGCAAGGTCTTCTATGCTCCCATATATACGAAAATGCTCCTAGTATGTTATATGAAACTTTCTTCCTGTTGTCTCAACATCATTCATGAAATGTCTCTATTTTTGTTAATTCACTTACTAAATTACTATGTACACAAGCGTCTACCAATGGACTATATTACATTAGTTTGTCCATGCTGGCCCAAATTCCAAAGTTTTAATTTTTAATTTTGTGGTATGCTTTAATATTTGATGGTCCTAGAACTTCCTCACTGCTTTTTCAACATTTTCTTGGAAATTCAAGCACTTTTTCCTTCTACACTGAATTTTAAAAACCACCTATTTTTGTTGGAATTTCCCCCTCTCACAGCTTGTAAGTTATATGGTGTGTTTCTATTTTTTTATTGTTATAAGTTTTAACAGACATACCTAAGTTTCTTTTTCTAGCAAAGTGTAAGGTTAATCAATACCTACATATCAGACAAAAATCTGAATTTGCTTTTATTTCCTTATTCTCCGTTGCTATATTCTTCTTGCCATTATCAAGTTCAGACCAAGACTAACTTAGATTAGTTTCACATTCCTTAAAATTTTTTTCCATCACAATTTTGTGACAATAAGTTTTACTGTTTTCTTTGTTCGCTGTTTCTTATATGCCACTTCTAAAAAATAAAAATCCAAGAGAAATAATCCTTTAATAAGTCTTTCAGTCAAGGGTTTACAAGTAATAGTTTCTTAGGCACTGCATATTCAAAAATATCTATTTTTCTCTCTCATTCAAATGCTAACTTTGTTGGGAAGAAAATTATTGGTTAAAAATTATTTTCTTTCAAAACTTTGAAAATCTAGCTCAGTTGTCTCCTTAGTAGCTAGTGTTACCAATAAGAAGGTAGAAGCAATTTGCTTTTCAGTACTTTCTAGTAATATTTTTTCTCTTGGAAGACTTAAAAATTTTCCTCTGTACTTCTGATATCCTGAAATGTTATCTAGATGTGGGCCTTTTTATATCTGTCAGTTAGAACACAGAAACTTTTATATCTGACCTTAAGGTATTCTTTAACTCTACAAAATGTTCTAGTATGTGAATATTTTCTCTTCTACATTTATTTTCTCCTCCCATAAAGCCCATTAAGCAGATGTTAGACCTAAATTGATCTGTATTTTAACTTTTTTCACTGATTTTTCAAATCTCTGTCCTTTTGTATCATATAGTGTAAGAATTCCTGGTGTCATGATCTCCCACCTTGCTAATTCACTCTTCATCTCTGTCTGCTCCTTTTCAAAGCCTCATAGAGTTTTTATTTGGGGGAAGTTATTTCACTTGTAACATCTCCATTTGGCTCTTTTCTACAACAGTCTGTTGGTGATACATGGATATGATTATTCATTGAGCTGTCCTTCTCAAATGCTTATTTATAAGCTCCTCTTTGCCTTTGAATTCTTGACTGTCCACAGCTGCTTTTTCTGTTTATTCTAGCTTCTACGTCCAGTGATTATATGAAGAAGCTAGCCTATACTGGAAATAGAATTTACTGGTTTTTTTTTTCCCTTTCATAGTTTATTATCGAGTTGGTTTCCATATAACATCCAGCACTCATCCCAACAAGCACCCTCCTCCATGCCCATTATCCCCTAGAATTTACCTGTAATTTGCTTTCTGAGCACAGGATCTTCCTATTCCTCCTAATCTTGACAGCCATAGATAGTCACTGCTCTGACACAGTAGTCTCTGGGCCCAACCTCACTGCTCTAGCTGAGGACGAACAACTTTGCTGACTGCTGCTTGACATGGCCAGAAGTGAAGAAAACCAATTAACTCAAAGTTGTAGAAGGGCTCTTTCAATTCCTTTCTACCACTGACTCAGAGCTAGAAACCATTCCCATCTTTGAAAGCAGTCCTCTCATGCACGTGCTTTGAACTGTGGTAGCCCTCATCAATCCCCACTGCTCTTTCATGAATTCATGAAAGGTGCTAATCAATTCATGACATTCTTTCTCATTTTTCCCATGCTGCTCAATTGTTAAGGATTCACTAGTGTTCATGGATACCAGGTACTGACTACAATTCTCAGATGGACAAACTCCAACGTAGCTAAAAATGCTACACACAGTGTTCTCATTTATTATATAGCCCAATGCCATAACAGACAGTATCAATGAACCACTGAAAACTATATATATGGCTCAAAGTGGACTTGCTTATTTATAGCCATATAAACTACATTATTCATTTTCTAAAATAAGTAAGTCCTGCTTCTGTGCCCACTCCACCCTATCATGCAGTGTGATACTGGGATACTTTACTCAGTTTACAATTATATGCTTAAGAAATATTACCCAAAGAAAATAGAGAAGCTATTCTTTAAAAAAAGATCTTTACATGCAGAATTCCCACATTTTTGATAGTTATCTCAGATTAAACTGAATGCAGTTTTTCAACCTCCCTACATCCATATAAAGAATGCTCAGCCTTTAACTCTTGTTATCAAGAGTATAAAATTATTTTTCTTTCAAATTTCAAAATGATTAACAATATTTTAACTGACAGTGAGTACAATAAGCCAATAGCATAATGTGACTACTACACAGTAATTCTTCTTTACTTTGTTAACCAGAACGCTGCTAGAGTACTTAATTCATTCTGGGTACAGCTCTTCAAAGGGAATATATAGACATTCAGGAGAGTGACTAGAATTCTGAATAAACTAAAAATATGTGATGTGTGGCAGAACTTGCTATTATCAGGCCCATGTCCTCTTCTTCTTGGACACATGGCTTTGTCATACCTCCTAGTCTCCCTTGCTGTTAGGCACAGCCCTGTGAGGTTCAGCCAATAGAATGGGAGAGAAAATGGTACACATCTTTCACATTAGGCACATGAATGGGCCACTCCTTTCAGTGGGGTGGAGTGAAAGCAGACTGCAAAGTCACGTGATGAAACAAAGTTCTCTCAGTCTGAATGTCTGGAAGACTACATGGGAGGAGGCTAGACCTGAATGTAGCCACCTGTGTAGTATAGTTAAGCTAGTGAGAAATAGACTTCACTGTATTAATAACCCTAAGGAATATACTGTATCACAGAAGAAATGTTTAGTGTGAGGAAGTTTGAGTCAGAGTGGGGAGATACAAATAAACACAGTAGAGCATATGAATATACAAAGAGTTGTCATGATGAAAACAGATTTGACAGGTTCTAGATAGCCCAGAAAACAGAGATAAAGAAATGGAAGCCTCTCAAACTAAGTTGATTTTTTAGGAATCAGAGCTAACGAACTGAATAGTGAAGAAAGTGTTTCAACAAAGGTGGAATATCCACATAAAGGAGCACGTATAAAGGAAGAGTCCAGAACTAGATTAACTAAACTAGAAGCCATTAAGAGTCTGTAACATACACTTAATACCTATCCCAGCTTGCTCAAATTCCAGTCGAATACCTCACAATTAACTATGAAAACAGAGCCATCAGAGGCATCATTCTTGTCCTTGGATGACTCCATCTCATTTCCTTCCACTCTGCTCTCCACTCACTTGGCTCTAGCTCCCTGGTCTTCTTGCTATTTTTCTAAAACATCAGACACACTTTTGCTTCAGGGTCTTTGCACTTGTTTTTCTTGTGCTAAGAACCTTTGTCCCTCAGACACCCCAAATGGGTTACTATCTTCCCTTTTTCAGGTCTTTGCTCAAAAGCCATCTTCTTAGGTCTTACTTAAGACTATCTATTTAACACTGTCACCCTATCACACTCTTTTGGCATTGCTTAGCTAAATTTTTCTCCATAACAATAGGTTAATATTATATATTTTCTCTATTTATCTTTACCTCCTCAACTAAAATGTGAGCCCTAGGAAGACAGAAATTTTTGTCTGTATTTTTCAATGCTATACTCCATTTCCCAGAACTATGCCTGACTCAGAATAAGTACTCAATGAATATTTTTTTAGTAAAATATTTGAATTTATCTTCCTACTCATGTTCTAAAATATGGAAACCAATTTTGTCAAAAGTATGGAAAACACATGAAATTCAGTCATAAAAAACAAAACAAACACACAGAGGCCTACTTTATACTTATTATGTACTATGAAAATTGAAAGGTGGAAAAAAACGTCTCTTCATGTACTTTACATTTTGCTAGTAGATAGCGAGGCAAACATAAATATTTAATGGCAGGCAGTGATAAAAACAAAATAGAGTAGGGGAAAAGAGAGTGATGGGCTGAGGAGCTAATCACTATAATTGAGAAACTGATCAGGGAAGGCATCTCTGAGATGATACCTGGGCAGAGACTGAGAAAAATAAAGGATCATGACAGGCAAATATCTATAAGAGTATTTCAGGCAGAAAAAGCATGAACTTTTGTCAATGGAAGTTGTCTAAACAGGCACTAACTTGAAACACAGTAATTTGGTACTATCAAAAATTCTAAATCTGCATATTTTTCTTTCTTTTTTTTTTTTTTTACAAATAGTTTATTGTCAAATTAGTTTCCAAATAACACCCAGTGCTCATCCCCACAAGTGCCCTCCTCCATGCCCATCCCTCCTCCCCCCCACATCCATCAGTCCTCAGTTTTTGTCAGCATTCAAGAGTCTCTCATGGTTTGCCTCTCTCCCTTTCCCCCACCATTTCCCCCCTTCTTCTCCCGGTTGGTCCTCTGTTAAGTTCCTCCTAATCCTCCTATACGTGCACACATATGATATTTGTCCTTCTCTGCCTGACTTATTTCGCTCAGCATAACACCCTCAAGGTCCATCCATGTTGCTACACACGGCCTAAATCTGCATATTTTTCAACTAAGCTACAGTTATTCCACTTTTAGGAATGGAATGCTAGAAAATCCTAGCTACAAAAATCCACACAGTGATGTTCATACAAGATAAGCCCAGGGGCATCTGGGTGGCTTAGTTGGTTAAGTATCTGACTCTTGATTTCGGCTCAGGTCATGATCTCATGGTTCATGAGATCAAGACTTGCATCTTGCTTGGGATTCTCTTTCTCCGTCTCTGTTCCCTGCTTATACTCTCTCTCTCTCTCTCAAAATAAACATTAAAAAAAATCCAAGGATGCTCATTCTAACAGTTCAATAGAAAAAAAACTAAAAACAACCAAAATACTTATAAGCAAGAATCTTGATAAATTTGGGTACATCAAGACAATGGAAAAAGCCATGCTGCTTTTAAAAGGAATGAGACTGTGTATTGAAAAAGTATATATATGAAGCAAGTTGCAAAATAGTATGCATCATATAACCCATTTTTTTAAGAGAAAAAAATTATAATGTAGCCTTACTATACACATATATAAATATACACACCATCCTTCCCAACAAGTGCATATATACTATGTACAGTGACTTTTCCCCACCATAAATTACCTCTTCTGGCAGAGAAGAATGGGGTTTGTCAGAAGTTGCAAGTAGTAAAACTGGGGCAAATGAGGGAATGTTCTGTAACAATGTAGTAAATGTGGCTTTCAGTGTTGGTCCAACTATTTCCCACCACAAGTGGATATGAGGAACATATACTATACTTGGCGCTGTTCTCTTAGCTTCACGAATCATCTAGTAGAGAAGAAAAAAATTATATTCAGTTAGAGTTAGTATGTTAGGAATGTTCACTTATTATTAGTCTGGAACAGTGTTTAACTTCCCGGAATTATCATATAAAACCTTCAAGTTTTTAAAATGCTTTCCCCATTCTCAATTCTTACTTTTAAATGTTTTGTAAAAGTCTTGTTTTTAGTAAAAGGGGAAAGATTTATGTGATATGAAGAGAAACCAGAGTATTAAAAGTCTTGTTTTTAGGAAAACATAGGTGCTTCAAGCAATTAGAAAGAAAACAGCTTAATACATCTAGAAGATTTCTGTTGAATGCAAAAACACAAAAATTTTACATTTGAAAAATTTTTAATACAAAGATAGCAAAAACAGATGCAGCAGAACATCTGAGTGCTTACCATGCAGCAGTCACTGTTTTAAATATTCTACCCCTTTAATCCTCACAGTAGCCATACAAGGTAAGTACTATTATTATCTCCATTTTGCAAACAGGGAAACCAAGGCAGAGATCTAATAACTTCCCTAAGGTCACACAGATTTAATGGTGGAAATGTGATTTAAACCCACACTCTTTAATGACTAAGCAATTACATTTAGTTCTATTTCATAAACCTGGAGGTAGAAATCAGAAAGACAAAAAAACAGTTCAAAAAGGAAAAGTAATTCTAGACGGTGCTTCTAGAAGACTGCTTCTCTTACAGCTTACTTTTCTGGGCAACAATGAATTAATTACCTGGGCACATGTTTCTTCAGGAGATGTAGCACTGACTCCAAAAAGAACAGGAATGTCTAAGGTATACACTGCAAATTTTTCCAAAGCGTGGATGACAGCTGGTGCCAAATGAGAACCTTGCCCAAATCCTGGTTCTCCCACTATCAATATTCTTGGTCGAAAAGACATAGGTTGATAACATGCATTTCTGAAAGAAATTAGCTGTATTTTAGAAAAAGCAAAAGTTAAAATTTTCCTCCTAAAATACCAATTTTCAACTTTCTTAAGGCAAAAATTTTGACTATATGGTTGGTCAATCTGTAACAGTATGGTTCAAGTGGTCTTTGGAAAATATCAACCTCCACAGATTTTTAGGACTATTTTATACAGTGTAACTTCTAATATAGTGACAACTGTAATACCAAAAATAATTTGATTATTTTAACTTAAGATTAGTTAGCATTATCTTTTCAGCCACCATATTTTAGTTTTTAGGAATTTACACCCAAAAAATTATATACACTCATTTGCAAGGAAAAATATACCTATTCAAACGAAGAAAATTAAAATTTTCTTTTGCCTTATTAAAGGATTTTTGAGAAAGCCCATTTTCATATACAGATGGGACATCATCATCACTGTAGGCCAAGTCACTTTCTAGCAGAGGACAAGAAATATCTACAAAACAAAAAATACTGTACATTAGTAACTTCTGGATTGCAAAAAGCAAATGTTTATGTAATGCATTAGTTGGCAAATCAATGTCCATGAAATGTACAATAAGAATTTTTAAGAATCAAAAACGTGTGTAGACAAGAGTAACAAGTAAATATAAAATGCACTTTAAATTTAAACATCTAACTTAGGGCAATCTGTGAAGTAAATTTCCTTCAAACATCCAGGCAAAGCAGGACTAAATCCCTTTCAAGAGGATCTTTTCTTAAAAAAAAAAAAAAAAAAAAATTCTGAGATGTATAAAACATTTAGTTTTACTGATTATGAAAACTAACTTTAAATGGCCGATCAAGTTTCATACCTGAGTCTAATGCTTTATTTGTTCTTATTTCTGCATGTGGAAATACTCTCTGAAGAGCTTCTAAGATCTTGTGAACTGTACTCTGCAGGAGTGGTTTCACAACAGTGGACAATGCCTGCCCAGGTGATGTCACAGCTCTTTGGGCAGCTGGTATCATCTTTTGCATAGCTACCTCAAAATCCTTAGCTGAGATGTTAATTGAAGAGAGATCCAACTGTAGTTTCTCACTAGTGGTATAAATTTGTGGGTAGCGTCGACGTAAAGCACATAAAGCAGCTTCAGAGCATATTGACTTAATATCTGCACCACAGTATCCTATCCAAGGCAACCAAAAAAATTTTAAGAAGTAAATCATCACCCTATAAGCATGACTATGGTTAAAAGAAAATTAAAACTCAACATAGCAATATAGTAAAATGTGCAGAAGTAATAAGGCTAAAATCTCTCATCTACCCAATAACCATCAACAAATCAATCAACTTTTGCAAGTGAAATGTACAAACACTAAGTATACTATAGCAGTCAAAAACAAGAGTTTTATTTATTTTTTTAAATTTTAATGCTTTTTTATTTATTTCTGAGAGAGAGAGAGAGAGAGAGGGAGAGGGAGGGAGGGAGGGAGACAGCATGAGCAGGGGAGGGTCAGAAAGAGAGGGAGACACAGAATCTGAAACAGGCTCCAGGCTCTGAGCTAGATGTTGGCACAGAGCCCAACGCGGGGCTCGAACCCACAAACCGTGAGATCATGATCTGAGCTGAAGTCGGAAGCTTAACCGACTGAGCCCCCAAAACAAGTTTTAAAATGAGACAGACAAGGTTCAAATTCCAGGTTTTCACTTACTGCACGTATGATCTTTGGAGAATCATTTATGCTTTCAGCCACCTCTACATCTGTAAATTGGGGATAATGCTACCTACAGGACTGATGTGAGAATTTCTCGAAATAACATATGTAGAATGCTTAGCAGAATGAGTAGAAAATGTAAACAGCAAAAGACAACTATTATTATTACTGTCTAACTTTGCTCTCAAACTCCCCAATAGCCAATTCATCAAATATCTCTGTTTAGTATCCAGGATTTTTAAAGCAAACATGCTACAAACTAGAGATCAAAAACAAACATAACCTGTATTTCTTTTTTTATTATTATTATTTCTTTATTTATTTCTGAGAGAGAGAGAGAGAGACAGCATGAGCAGGGGAGGGTCAGGGAGAGAGGGAGACACAGACTCTGAAACAGGCTCCAGGCTCTGAGCTAGCTGTCAGCACACAGCTCGACATGGGGCTTGAACCCACGAACCGTGAGATCATGACCTGAGCCGAAGTCAGCCGCTCAACTGATTGAGCCACCCAGCCCCCCCTGTATTTCTTTACACATAATCTTGCAAGACTACAACTTGTTTAATTTCGGAAATGCATGCATTTTATTTTTTAATGCCTAAAGCAATGTTTACCAACACAGCTTTCTGCTAGTTCTTCTAGAAATATGTCCAGTGGCTTAGGATTCCAATCTCTCGTATGAATCTTAAGAATTTCTTTTCGAGCCTATAAATAAGAACAATTGTAATTTTTTTATAATAAGGTGCTATTCAGATTTGAATAATTTCAATTTAAAATAGTTTATCTAAAATTCATAAAGAAATCAATACCTACTATAATAAAAACAGTAAAAGTGAAAAGAAAAAGATATAAGCATTTAAGGAATTTATGTTAAGGAAGATTTGCATTTCTAATGTTTAAGTTCTAGGAATCATAAATGTGAATGAGAAAAATTAATAATGACAGAACTACTGTTCATTCTGGTCCATATTGAGAATTGTTTAAGAGTACTGACAGCACTACTCATATTTTCCTCCTTGGTTCTCAAAAGATTAAGTGGCTTTAGGAGAATAAGGTAGGATTGTATGGTAATATACATGAAAAAGTAAAGGCTAATAAACTGCTAAGGACTGACTGTTCATTAATAGGCTACATGTTCTGAAGCAAAATAAAGTTGTATGGCAACATCCAAAGTCTATGCTCAAATTGAGAAACATATAGAAGTATCTTTAGGGAGGCATTATTTTAATTAGAAAAAAAAAAGAGTAAAAAAATTCCAAATTCTTTAAATAAAATAACACCTCCCTAAGAATACATACCTTACCTCTTTGGATGTTAATCAGATTTGACTTTGCTTCAGAACATACAAAACTCAAACTTCAAATTTTCACTGTGCCAAGATTTGTCTATGATAAGAGCAACACAGTCTGTGAAATTATGAATAATAAATTCCTACATCTTTGTCAGGTAGGCTGAAAAGGAATTCTCTGTCAAAGCGACCAGGCCTTCGCAAAGCAGGATCAATAGAATCCAGTCTGTTGGTGGCACCAATGACTACAATTTCTCCTCTGCTGTCCAATCCATCCATAAGAGCTAGCAAGGTGGAAACAATGGAACTAAATGTAAAAATAAATGACAATAGATTAAACATATGATGCTGAATACATTATTCCTTCTTTTGCTAAGATTTAATATATTAAACATGTGAACAAATTTTCTCAGAGCATGCCATTACTTCCCACAAATTAAAAACCTTGCAAAATAACACACTAAATGGCACATAGAGGTTAAAACCAATGAAAAACATAAGTGGTTTTCAGAATGCCACAAATAGATCCCAGAAGACATTTCATAAAGCATAACTTCACATAGGAACTTAAGAGTTCCCAGAAAAGGATACACCAAAAAACAAAAAATACTATCAAAGAACACCCAAACAAAGTATACATAAAGCATAAAAAAAGAGAACTTAAATTACGTTTTAATTATGGAGAGGGAACAGTAAAAAAACCACCACAGCTTCATCACCCCCTTTCAACAATTATCAATGTCCTTTTGGGGCACCTGGGTGGCTCAGTCGGTTAAGCTTCCAACTTTGGCTCAGGTCATGACCTTACAGCTGGTGGGTCTGAGGCCCGCATCAGGCTCTGTGCTGACAGCTCAGAGTCTGGAGCCTGCTTCGGATTCTATGTCTCCCTCTCTCTCTCTCTGCTCCTCCCCCACTCACACTTTTTCTCTCTCAAAAATAAATAAAAATTTTAAAAAATTATCAGTATCCTTTTTTATGACTTCACAAAATAGTGTTTTTCTCCATCCAATAGTTTTTTTTTTTTAAGAAATAAAACCCCAAAAACTTCAGACTGCTTAATCCATAAATATTTCATATTAAATATTTTATGTAGTTATAAGATAAGGACTTTTAAAAACTCCCACAGTATCAGGACACCATTGGAAATGACAATGATTCCTTAATATCACCTAATATTGAATTGTTTCAAAACATCTTTTTTACATTTGATGTTTTTAAGCAAAGATCCACACACCTTTGTCACATGTCCCTCAATTCCTTAACAGTCCCCATGGAACCTTCCTTTCTTTTTATTCCTTCATGCTCTTTGTTAAAGAAACTGGATCATTTGCCTTGTAAAATTTCCTTCCCATGTTCTGGATTAGGCTACTTGCTTCCTGATAGGGTCATTTAACTTGTCCTGTATCTTTCATATTTCCTATAAACTGGAAGTTAGATCTAGAAGCTTAATAGATACAGGTTAAACTACTTAGGATAGCAAATATCATAGGAAAATTCCACATACTTCCTACTGTATAATCAGGAGGCACAAACTACCAGTTTCTCATTTAACATCAGGGAACTGGGTTTAGGTGAGGTGTTATCAGCTTACTACATTCATCTTCAACTTTACTATTAATCTTTTTACTTTACTATTTTTGTAGCCACTTACAATTATTGCTTAGGTCAGGGTTTCGCAATCTTGGCACAAATGACGTTTCGGCCAGGTAATTCATTGTTCAGAGCTGTCCTTGGCACTGTAGAATGTTTAACATCATCTGTGGTCTTCACCCACTAGATGCTAGTAGTTCATCACTCATCTCCTCCAATTTATGACAATCAAAAATGTCTCCAGAGATTTGTCCCATGGGGGGCAAAATTTACTCCCAGTTGAAAACCATATGGCTAGATCCACTATGTCATAAGGGGTTGCAAAATGCTGATTTTCTATTTCACTAATTTGCTCTCCATTTACTAACTATGATTTCCCTATAAAGAACAATGTTACTTCATCAATTAAATCACTCTCAGTCATGGCCTGAATCCTAGTTACAGGACAGGAAAAAGAAATGCTTGATTCTTTTATCAATTTTCAGAGTAATGAGTCACTATCTTAGCATCCTTTGGAATGACCAATTATTTTTTTTTAAAAGATCATTAAAAACTGACAGTTTTTATGTATTTCATGCATTTCATTCTATTGTAGTCATTATTATTTTTGATGCATCTAATTATCCCATCTTGGTCAATGGAAACTCCTTCAAAACTGACTATGTCATTCTGTTATGACCCTAGTAGTTTCAATTGCTTCTCTCCTTCCAGGCATTACAAGATATTCCAGGCTAGTCTCGCTTATTTCCGAACTCATTTCTATTATCCACCAGCTCTCCTCTGACTGCTAGTATTTAGAGACCACATTTTGGACGCCAGGGTGTGCACTGCTACTGGACTGTAATAATGGCCTTTTAAAGTGTCCAGAGCTAGAAACTATGTTTTCTTAAATAAAAAAAAAAAAAAACTTATGAGGGGCACCTGGGTGGCTCAGTCGGTTATTATCTGACTTCGGCACACGTCATGATCTCATGGTTTGTGGGTTTGAGCCCTGCGTCAGGCTCTGCGCTAACAGCTAGCTCAGAGCCTGGAGCCGGTTTCAGATTCTGTCTCTCCTTCCCTCTCTGCCCCCCCCCCCCCCCCACTCTGTTTCTCTTGGTCTCTCAAAAATAAATAAATGTAAAAAAAATTTTTTTTTTAAATTCATCATGAAAGGCACCTGGGTGGCTCAGTCAGTTAAGTGCCTGACTTTGGCTCAGATCATGATCTCATGGTTCATAAGTTCAAGCTGACAGTGTGGAGCCTGCTTGGGATTCTCTCTCTCCTCCCTTCTCATTCTCTCTCAAAATAAATAAACTTAAAATAAAAAAAATTCATCATGAGTTCATACCGATACTCCCAATTCAAAGTAAAGATTTTAGGGTTTTAATTTATTTTATATTTATATCCTTTCTCTCTCAAGCTAAAAATCATACTTTCTATGGTATTCACATACTTACTTGTATTATCTTTCATTATTACTAACAGATAAAAATTACAGTTTAATTATGTTCAATGTGCTACCTTTTAAAAATGCTTAATTTAATAAAAATGTTTATGCTGAGATATTTTAAGTCTTTGGTTAAAAACAAAACAAAACTGGGGCGCCTAGGTGGCTCAGGTGGTTGAGCGTCTGACTTCGGCTCAGGTCATGATCTCATGGCTCATGGGTTCAAGTCCCGTGTAGGGCTCTGTGCTGACAGCTCAGGGCCTGGAGCCTGCTTTTGGATTCTGTGTCTCCCCTTCTCTTTGCCCCTCCCATGCTCATGTTCTGTCTCACTGTTCTCAATAATAAATAAATGTTAAAAAAAATTAAAAAAAAAACTTGCACACTAAGTTTCTCATATCTAGATATTTGAATGTAGCTGCCCAGTTTCCCAACACCATTTACTTCTGAGACTGTCTATATTCTTGTATACAATATCCCCATTGCATATTCCTGCTTCTGTCAAGAGACTGACCATCTAAGTATGGGTTTATTTATGGGCTCTCTATCCTATTCTATGATCTATTTTTGTGCCAGTGCCATTCTGTTCTGATTACGATAGCTTTGCAACATATCTTGAAATCTGGGATTGTGATACCTCCAGCTTTGCTCTTCCTCAGGATTGCTTTGGCAATCTTTGAAACTGGACCATTTTCTTACACAATTCACAAAAACAAACTCAAAATGGATTTTAAAGACCTACATGTGAGACCAGAAATCATAAAACTCCTTAAAGAAAACATAGGGAATAGTCTCTTGGACACTGGCCTTAGCAACAGTTTTTTAGATGTTATCTTCTTAGACAAAGGAAACAAAGGCAAAATTAAAACTACTGGGACTGTACCAAAATAAAAAGCTTTTACAAAGCAAAGGAAGCTATCAACAAAACAAAAAGGCAACTTACTGAATGGGAGACGACATCTACAAATGATGTGTCCAATAAGGCATTAATATCCAAAATATATAAAGAACTTAGACAACACCCCAAAAAAAAATCCCCAAATAATCTGATTAAAAAATGGGCAGAGCACATTCTTTGAAAGAACATTTTTCCAAAGAAGACATACAGATAGCCGACAGACATGTGAAAAGATGCTCAACTAGTCATCAGGGAAATGAAAATCAAAACCAAAATAAGATATCATCTTATACCTATCAGAATGGCTAATATCAAAGGACAAGAAATAACAAGCGTTGGCAAAGATGTGGAGGGAAAAAAAACCCTCATGCACTGTTCCTGGGAATGTAAATTGGTACAGCCACTATGGAAAATAGGATGGTGGTTCCTCAGTAAGTTAAAAATAAAAATGCCATATAATCCAATAATTCCACTACTGTTTATTTACCCCCCCAAAACAAAAACACTAATTCGAAAAGATACATGTACTTCTGTTTACTGCAGCATTATTTACAATAGCCAAGGTATGAAAGCAACCTAACTGTCCATCAGTAGATGACAGATGGGTAAAGATGATGTGCTATATATAAAAACAATGAAATATTAGCCATAAAAAATGGGATCTTGCCATTTGTGGCAACATAGATTAACACAGAAGATGTTATGCTAAATGAAATAAGTCATACAGAGACAAATAACAAAATGATTTCAGATATATGTGGAATCTAAAAAGGAAACAAATAAAAACCACAGAAACAGAACCACAAATATAGAGAACAAACTGGTAATTGCCAGAGGAAAAGCAGTTGGGTGTGGGCAGAATGGGTGAAGGTTAAGAGGTACAAACTTACAGTTATAAAGTAAGTTATGAGGATGAAAGGTATAGCATTGGAATATGGTCAACATTGTAATAATGCCGTATGGTGACAGATGGTAACTACACTTACCCTGTATGAGCACAGCTTAATGCATAGAACTGCTGAATCATTATGTTTTTACACTTTACACTAGTAACACTGTTATGTCAACTATCCTTCAATAAAATATATGTTTGTACTCGAGAAGGCATGTGCTTCCCAAATTACCCTATAATTTTTGTTGCTAAAATTTCTCTAATTCCTTTTAGAACTATTCCAAAACACAGTACTCAATTTTTGGTTACAAAGTAATGGTAGTATTGTTAAATATGTTTGTTCCTACCAACACAATAAATATAGTATGAATGATGATGAAATTTGTCATATATAGTCTGTATGATTACTGTAAGTTACTACAGACACAACTATTTTTACCACAGTACTTCACATTTTAATTTACTGAGAGCAACAAATGAAATTGTATATAGTATCAAGTCAAAGACAACCACCAGACTACATTAAATATTGTTAGGTGTTTAAAAAAATAAAAACCTACCTATCACTCACATTATGATGTCTTGTTCCTATTTATATTATTTACAATAAAAAACAACACTGGCATATACGAGGCACGCAAACTTTTGCTTTAGAGTATCCAAAATTAATTAAGCAATTATGATAATACTTGAGACAATCTGAAAAGAGATTCTAAAAAACTGAAGATGAACTAGGATTAAAATTTAGATTCAAGTTGAGGCAGTGGCACTAAGGACAAGTGCCCCCACCTTGGCAGTCAGCTTATCATACAGGAGATGTAATTTTCTCATCTGAAAATTAAAAAGTTGTGCTAATAATTGAATCTCAAACTAGTAGTCATGCACTAAGACATATTTTGTTTGGCCAAAGCAGTGTCTTAAAAATATCTGAATTAGCTGGCAACATTTAAAAGATATTTAACACAAAAATTTGAATATAACATTTAAGAAAGAGTGCAAATTTATTTTTCAAGTCTGAGTCAGCTTCTGCACTTAAACAACAGGTTGGGGCTAAAAACAACTGGCTATGCTCTTATAATTGGATGCTCAGCCACACTCCAAACCGTAGCTCCACTCTTACTATTGGCCTGCATCACTCATTTCATTTGCCTTACACCTCACTGGCCAGTGGGCATTTAATTAATTTTCTATCATGAATTAAATTTTAATACTGTGCTTGTGAACACCTTGCCACGCAGAACAGGTTCATTTTTCATTTTGTACTATATACTGGGTTCTACCAAAAAAGGAAACTGCTTGTTTGTGAAGTATTTTAACATTCTATCCCTCATGCAACATCAGTACAGCTGAGAATACAGGAAGAAAGGCAGAAGTGCTATTGAACAAGTTTTACCTGTGAATCTGATCTTGCCTGCTTGATCGTACAGGAGCCAGACCATCAATTTCATCAAAAAAAATAATGGATGGGCGCATCTGATAAGCCTAGAAAATAAGTCCAGTGGTTGCATGTTAATATGAAAAACTTCAAATATATAGACTTAATATGAACCATTTTAATCTGTTTTCATTCCAACTTGCTTACAAGAATTTATAATTTATAAATCTAAACATAAATCTAAGAACTATATTTTAAGGACTCAGACTAAAATATAATGTAAACAATTTAATTTTTTTGCATTCTCAACTGGAATTACTCAAAATACATACTCCCCTGGTCATATACCTAGGATTTCATTTAGATATAAGTTATTGGGACACACAAAATACATATTTAAAACCAACTGTTGAAACAAGATGAAGAACAGAAGACAATGACATAGCCTTTCTCCATGTCAAGATTGGGAAAATATTTAGCAAGATGACATCTTTTTTTTTTTTTTTAAGTCTATTTCAGTTAAGTTCAAGAAACTCAATGAGTTCTATAAAGAGATTTAAAAGCATCTACAGTAATATGCCTTAGTAGATCAGAATGTATTATATTACAATGTGCTGCCAATACAATCTGGGATATGAAACTGAAAGCCACTCTAGGGAAGAACTAATCTTCATCTCACATACTGAGACAAAATTCACTACTGTTAAGTATGAGACTACCAGCTTCTCTCTGGATATGAGACAGAAGACGACTCCAAAGAACTTAGATCTTATTCCTTTCTCTTCTTTCTATAAAACTGTCCATCATAGGTCAGTATTATCTTAATAAAGAAATATATTTGATCTAATTCTTCTGAAAAGGGATAAAATGCAAGACTACGTACTTACATCTACATTGATTATACATCTATATAGCGAAATTTTAATATCATACCTGATCAAAAAGCAATCGTAGCTGTCTTTCAGACTCTCCTACCCACTTACTCAGACAATCAGCACCTTTCCTCATGAAGAATGCTACTCTTTTATCCCCTTGACTGCACTCATTAGCAAGTGCTCTAGCAACCATAGTTTTTCCAGTTCCAGGTGGGCCATAAAACAAACAACCTCTATGGAAGGAAAAGTATTATTTCAGTACTACATTAAAAAGTAGACTATTTAAACAAAATTAGAAACCAATTTTATGAATGTAACTAGTGAATAAAGACAACTGAACTATTGTTTCCATCCACAAAGCACAACTTAAAACCTGAAAATACTGATACTACAAAATTAATATTGAAACTAAATAAAACCCTTTATTTGAAACATAGTTTCCTTTTTAAAAGTTGATTTATTTATTCAGAGAGACCACGTGCGTGTGTGAGCAGGGAGGAGCAGAGAAAGAGAATTCCAAACAGCTCCATGCTGAGCATGGAGCCCCACATGGGGCTCATTTATGACCCAAGATGATATCTAGAGTTAGCTCTTAATTAACTGAGCCACTCAGGTGGCCCAAAATATATTTTCCTCTTATTCATTCATCATGCCCACCATATTACTTTACCTTGCATAGAAGTCAGGCTTAAAAAGACTTGTTTACTTTTGTGACTATCAGGGGAAAGAAGAGTTTTCATCTACAACCTTTGGACTCAGTGCCAGCAACACCAAAAGGTGTACAAGAAAACATGTTGGGAATGAACAGAAGAGAAAGCAAAATAAAGAAGAGAGAGCTTTAAGAAATAATTGGTGTTTGGGTGATAGGGACTAGGACAATGTAAATAATTTGAAATTATTTATGGTGACATCACTGTCACGGGGTAATCTGTAATTTTTCATTTATTTCTAAAGTTATTTATTACTCTTAAAATACAATTCTAAAAAAAATGGGCTATAGCCATAAAATTTTTAAATTTATTTTTAATATTTACTTTTGAGAGAAAGAGGGTGAGTAGGGGAGGGGCAGAGAGAGAGAGGGAGACACAGAATCTGAAGCAGGCTCCAGGCTCTGAGCTGTCAGCACAGAGCCTGATGTGGAGCCCAAACCTGTGAACTGCGAGATCATGACCTGAGCTCAAGTCGGATGCTTAACTGACTGAGCAACCCAGGCACCCCTATACTCATAATTCTTGTTAGAAATGTAAAATGGGTATAGAAATAGAATATGTCATGGATTAAGTGCTACCAAAGAAACATAAAATAATCAATTCAGCTCACCACATAACTTGCTCTTAAAAAGAAACATAAGGAAGATTCAAGAAAAGCAGAAATGGTGGAAAAAATTTACACATGATAGATGAAATCTATTAGAAGTTAAGAATAAAACATAAAAGAGGGTGCCTTGGTGGCTCAGTCAGTTCAGCATCTGACTCTTGATATTGGCTCAGTTTGTGATCTTGTGGTCATGAGATCAAGTCTCCCACTGGGCTTCGAGCTGAGCATGGAGCCTGCTTGAGATTCTCTCTCCTTCTCTTTCTGCCCCTCTACCTCTTGTGAGCACATGCATGCACGTGCTTTCTTTCAAAAATAAACGGTAAAAAAGGATAAAATATAAAAAAATAACTGTACATGATCAAATGCAGAGAGAAAAAAAACAAAGCAACTGTTAAAACACCAAACAAATGGAATAAACAAATGAAAATGTCAACATACAAAAATGAAGGCAGGAAAAGAATTTAAGAATGTGTGTACTGAGCTAACAATGTTATTTGTGAGGCTGTATCTTAAGAAGGAACTGAGGATTTGCACCAAGAGGAAGCAATGAGATATTCATGATATTAATATTTGTGATGATAAAAAAATCTACATAGCCAGCAACAGCAGAATTGGTTTAAAAAAAATGATACATCCACATTACGGTATATTATTCAGCCATTAAAACAGAGAACCAACCACATGAAAACAGGAGGTTAATATAATTATAAATGTATTAGGGGAAATGTTTGTTGTAAGGAAGGAGAGATAGAAAAAATTGGGAGGGTTGCTTCTTTCAAATTTACTAATTACTTTTTTACAATAATGCAGTATTTTATTCTATTAATAACTAATATTTGAGAGCATTTATAATATTAATGGAACTTAATCTAAGAGAAGTTCGACCTACTTTTTAAAGTTTATTTGAGAGAGAGAGAGAGTATGGGAGGGGCACAGAGACAGGAAGAGAGAGAGAATCCCAAGCAGGCTCCATGCTGCCAGCGCAGAACCCGATGCATGGCTCAAACTCACCAAGTGAGAGAACATGACCTATGGACTTACTTTTTAAGTTTATTTATTTATTTTGAGAGGGAGGGGACCAGGGGAGGGGCAGAAACAGAGGGAGAGAGAGACCCTAAGCAGGCTCCATGCTGCCAGCACATGGCCTGATGTGGGGCTCAAACTCATGAAACTGTGAGATCATGACCTGAGCCACAATCAAGAGTCAGATGCTCAACAAACTGAGCCACTCAGGTGCCCCTTGACTTTTTTTTTTACATTTCAGTATCAGGTATCAGTAAGAAAAAAAATATGGTCAAAATTATTATGTCAAAAACTTGTAATAAATGCTTGATATTAGTATAAATACAATTCAGTTTTTGGCATAAAGTTCTTTGGCTACAAGGAAGCACATTTGGTTTACTTCAGTAACAGGAATATCTGCATTTAATGCTGGGATGACTTCTTCTAGATTTTTGTTCTGTTGTTTTTCAGCATAGTTATTTATAATTGTATGAATGGAGTGGAGAGAAGTACTCATGATGTCTATTCTAAATAAAAGTATATAACTGTAGTAATGAGTAGGTAGACCGGCAATGCAACAGCCCTGTATTTTGAGGCCAACAGGTTAGGCCTAAGGAGTTTAGTTGAGATTCAGGAATAAAAGCCCACACAAAATACAGTATGAAGCCAAACTGGGAGCTTAAGAAAAGAACAAAGCCATAAATCACTCTTTGTGGCAATGGCAATGATGAATTTTCCATCATTTTCCCTGTGACTTCAGACAATCTTGGGTCCCTAAAATGACCATCCAGGCCCCTCCTGACAGCTTGGCCACCTCAGTGGTGAGTCCCCTTTCCAAGCACCAACCAGGAAGCTGAAGAAGGGTTGAAGAGGGAAAAACCAAGGGACAGGCTAGGTTGCAATGACAGCCCTTTCCCCATTTACTTAATTAACTAGGTGCTTCCAGAAATGCTTCTTCTAAAAAGCAAATGTTATTTTATTATTTAAGATCTTTCTAGTTAAAATTTATTTAATTCACCAATGTTTAACTGTGATTGACGTATGGCACATAACCTTATTAATGGAAAAGGAACAAAGCTTAGTAGTCTAAAAAAGTGTACTTAAATCAACATTTCCATACAGGGTGATTTAGGAAAAGCTGCATAAGGAAAAAGCAATCAGGGACTAGGGTTTATAAAAGGGTGGAGGAATGGATTAAATGGGTGATGGGCATTAAGAAGGGCACTTTTTGTGATGGACATTGGGTGTCTTGTCTAAGGGATGAATCACTCACAGGGTTCTACTCCTGAAGCCAAAATTACACTGTATGTTAACTAACTTTAATTTAAAAAAGGGGGGGGGCGGTTTGGATTATTAAGATTAATAAGTGAGATCTAAAAACTAGAAGGATCAAAACTGGGGCACCTGGGTGGCTCAGTCCGTTAAGCATCCAACTCTTGACTTTGGCTCAGGTCATGATGTCATGCATGGTTCAACTTGGGGCTTGATAATAACAGCGTGGAGCCTGCTTGGGATTCACGGTCTCCCTCTCTCTACCCCTCCCCCATGCTCTCTCTCTCTCAAAACAAATGAACTAAAAAGAACAAACAACAATAAAAATAAAACCAGGGAAACCACCCTGATCTCTTTTACTACTCTGCAGGCAACTTGCTTGGGTAGTTTCTGGTATTGCACAAGATGAGATGCTGCAGATTAAATTAAGTTAAAAATTCCATACTGAAGAGGAGACTACTAGCCCTTGCTCAGGCCTACTGTTAAAATGCTGGCAGCCAAACTCATAAGCTTCCAAGAGAAGACTAGAGTATTGGTCTCTGGGGGAAAAAACCTGACTAGATACTGACTTTGAAGACTTCTGGTAAAAGAATCAGCATCCATGGGGGTGCCTAGATGGCTCAGTTGGTTAAGCTTCCAACTTCAGCTCAGGTCATGATCTCATGGCTCATGGGTTCAGCTGTGTTGACAGCTCAGAGCCTGGAGTCTGCTTCTGTCTCTCTCTCTCCCCTTCTCACACTCTGTCTCTATCAAAAATAAATAAAAAGTTAAAAAAAATCACCATCCACCAATCACGCTAAGGTGGGGCCTACAAATTAACAAGCCCTACTAGTGAGCTTTAAAAAACCTGCTTCACTCTTAAAATTTAACAGAGAGCCAAGGATCACTAGACATGGAAAGCCCCTAAGAACAAGAGGGATGAAAACAAGAAAGAAAAAGAAAAGTACATGAATCTAGAAAGTCCAACAATCAAATGACATGAATTGAGGGAAAAGAAAAAATGCAGTGGAAAAATTGAAGAAGTGATACCAAAAAAACCTTCCCACAAACCAAAGACATTTTTCCAGATCATAAAGTACAATGAAAGCAGGAGGGAAAAGACACATCAGCAGAGTGTGGTTATATGGCCATTCTGAAAAAGAAAATAAAAATAACCTCTCGTGCACTCTTTTTTCTGAAGAGATTCCGAGATTGTACTCCATCAAAACACAGCTGTAAAAAAAGGCCGGAGGGGCATCTGGTTGGCTCAGTCAGTGGAGCATGCAACTCTTGTGGATTCAACCCCATGCTGGGTATGTAGATTACTTAATAATTTAAAAAAAAATTTTTTAAATAATAATACTAAATAAGGGTCTTAGGTTGAATCCAGGAAGTAGGGAATCCGGCATTAAAAGATACATAAAGGAAATTAATCGATGGGGATGAGAAGTCCCAAAGTTTAGTTGTGCTACAAGGCTAAGAATAACCTCTCTAGATGGAGGCAAGAAATCAAAAGCTCCAGCAAGATCTATCTAGAAAAATAAGGAATCAATAAATTATCTGATGTGTTTAACTGTAGTGAAGAGTTTTATCTCTCGCAAACTCTGTGGATGAACTGATAAGCACATATAAAATTATTTTTAAAAAAGAACAACAAAAAAAACCCTTACCCACAGGCAAATAGTATTAAAGGTGAGGGGAAAGAGTAGGGTTGTAAAAGAGGAAAAATGTACTATATATGGCTCAGCTGTAAAAAAAAAAAAAAGTATTTACATAATCATAAAGCATAAAAGTATATATGGAGAGTGGGGAAAGCAAAAGAACCAAATAGTCACTGTTCCTGTTAGATTCTGTCTAAAATAGAAGAAAACAAAAATCACACTATTAAGAAAGTAAAAATATTCAAAGTACCCAGAAAAGGATAATGAAATTACTATACACCTAAAAAATTTCAATGGAGAAGTGTTATCTTTCTGGACAACAGTAGCAGTTTACATTTTGGCTAAAATAAAATGCATTAAATTACCTCGGAGGTTGAATTTTGAATTTTTCAAAGACTTCTGGATAAAGTAATGGAAACACCACCATCTCTTTTAGAGCTGCAATATGGTTAGACAAGCCACCAATGCTATCAAATCGTACCTGATAATGGAAGGGAAACATGGACATTCTCAGATTTGGAATTAAAATTAAAATGTCACGCTATTCCTGTACTATGCTCAACCCATACACAGGCAAATGAGTAACAACTTTTTAGTTGTAGCCTTAAAAAGCCTGTAAAGTTTTGGATTTAAGGAAAATTGGCTTAACTTTAAAATGAAACTAAAACAAACAGTATGTATGTTCAAGCACACAAGATAGTACTTACTGAAGAATCTACTTGCATTGGATCAACATCTGCAAGACTTGCTCCAATCTTCATTCTATCTTTATAAATTCCTTTTAACTCATCTTTCCGAAAATTTAGTGGGAGGCACCTATTTTTAAAAAAATTAAAAAGAAACACCCATCAGGGTGCTGGGTGGCTCAGTCGGTTCAACATCCAACGATTTATTTTTTAATTTATTTTTGAGAGAGAGAGAGAAAGACAGACATTGAGTGGAGGAGGGGCAGAGAAAGAGAGGGAAGCACAGAAACTGAAGCAGGTTCCAGGTTCTGAGCTGCCAGCGTAGAGCCCAACGCAGGGCTTGAACCCACAAACTGTGAGATCATGACCTGAGCCAAAGTCCAGGGCTTAACCGACTGAGCCACCCAGGTTCCCTGAGCATCCAACTCTTAATTTCAGCTCAGGTCATGATCTCAAGGTTGTGAGATTGAACCCCACTTTGGGCTCCATTCTGGGTATGGAGCCCACTTAAGATTCTCTCTCTACCACTCACGTTCTCTCTCTTTCCAAAAAATAATTAATAAAAATAAAAATAAAAATAAAATACCCACCAGTTCACTTTCTCCCCCAAAACCATGTCAGAATATGGACATTTTTCTTAAAAATTTAAAAACAAGTTGGATGAGGCACTTGGGTGGCACAGTCAGTTAAGTATCTGACTTTTGGTTTCAGCTCAGGTCATGAACTTACAGTATCTAAGTTTGAGCCCCAAATCAGGCTCCGTGTTGGCAATGTTGGACCTGCTTGGGATTCTCTCGCTCTCTGGCCCTTCCTTGCTTGTTTTTGCTCTCTCAAAATAAATAAATAAACACTATAAAAAATTAATTTTTAAAAACAAGTTAAATTTCAATCAGAGCAATTGTGAAATTATGTATTTCAACTTCTTCATTTTCTTTATAGGTTGAGAACTTTAATGTTAGAAATATTTATATCTGAAATTTTATTATTAAAGATATATAGCCAAATAAAATGCCAGTGTTTAAGATGCCACAGCATCATCAAGTAATTCATGGCTGGCAATTCAGACTGTATCAATATACTTAATAATGACTGTGCTTAACATATACTGAGTATTTACCACCTGTTAGGCTGTTTTAGGTGTTTTACGTGTAATAGTTCATTAAGTCTTCAAAACAGTCTTATCAAGCAGGTATTATTATTTCTCCTATTTTAAAAGAAAACTAGTGGGGCACCTGGGTAGATTGTCTGACTCTTGGTTTTGGTTCAGGGCATGATCTCACAATTCATGAGTTTGAGCTCTGCATCGGGCTCCGCTGCTGACAGCATGGAGCCTGCTTAGGATTCTCTCTCTGCCCCTCCTCTGCTTATGCTCGTGTGCTCTCTCTCTCAATAAATAAATAAACAAAACTTAAGAAGAAACTTAAAAGAAAACTGAGGTACAAAAAGATTAACTGAAATATACCAAGTCACAACTGGTAAATGTCAGTTCCTGACTCAGACCAAAGCAGTGTATCTCTGGACCTGTAACAACTCTGCTACAGTACCTCTCATCAAAATATTCACAAGCCACCAAGCATCTGGATCCACATCAACCATCTCAAACAAGAATGAATCACTACCTTCCTAACTACTGTCAAAAGCAGATGCAGTAGATTATAAAAAATATACCTAGAAGTACCTGCTTGTTTATAGATGGAGTGACACATTGGAATGCCTAAGTAAAGAAATACTGCTACAACTGAACACAAGTAAAAGCACACCAAACTCACCCCAAATGACAAGTCTTGCTTGCTATCTCCAGACTGCACAAGGAATTTATACTGTGAAATCTAAGATGGACATGTTTTCAACTGTGGCTTTTGAAACGGTATTTCTCAAATAATTCTTTTATTTATTTACTAATGTTTATTTATTTTGGACAGAGCGTGAGTGGGGAAGGGAGACAAAGAATCTGAAGCAGGCTCCAAGCTCTGAGCTGTCAGCACAGAGCCTGACGCAGGGCTCGAACCCACGAACCCTGAGATCATGACCTGAGCTGAAGTCAGACACTAACCGACTAAGCCACCCAGGGACCTCTCTCTAATAATTCTTAATAGAAATATAACTGCATTGCACAAAAACTACAGGATTAGATGTACATTTCTATGAATGAAGGCAAAGAAACATCAGTCTAAATAATACAGGCTTTTGATGATCTAACTTCTTGCTGCCAATAGAAATGAAATAGAAGTCAAAAATGTAATTTAAAATTTTCTATTAGATACACTAAACAAAGAAAAAAGAACTAATTTCAATAATATATTTTATTTAATCCAACATATCTAAAATGTATCATTTCAATATGCAAAATAAATATTTACAAAATTGAGATATTTTATTCTTTCTTGTACTAACTCTTTGGAATCCAAGAGTATATATTTTTTAAAAATTTTACAATATTTCTCAATTCAGATTAGGTACATTTCAAATGTTTAATAGCCACATGGCATTAGTGGCTACCATACTAGGACAGAGCTAATGTGATAAAAGAACAGAACTTAGGATACAAAGAATGGTTGGCTTGCACGCCCCTTCAATTATTATGTTTCTAATTGCTTCATCAAGCAGTTTTTACTCTATAAAAATATTATTTTATTAAAATAATAAAATAAAAAGCACTGCGTTTTTCACTCCCCTGACCACATCTGTAAAATGAGTATAATCCTTGCTATAAACTTATATATGAACTTATGAACTTACACAAACTTTATAGTACAAAGAGTCATGAAATAAGTAAACCCATTTTCCTAAAGAGTTCTACAGTAAGAATAGATTATTATAATTATTATAAACAGAAAAATGTATTTGAAATGGAAAAAATTTCAAGTTTCCTCAAGTTCATGTTTATCAAGCACCATTTTGAGCTATACAATGGGTGTGAAAGAAAACATGTTCTAATCTATTATGAATTTCAAGTAAGATAGCATTCTAGTTTATACATTAATTTTTTTAGTGTTCATTTATTGGGGGGTTGGAGGGGCAGAGAGAGAGGGAGAGAGAGAATCCCAAGCAGGCTCTATGCTGTCAATGTGGACCTGATGTGGGGCTCCATCTCATGAATTCTGAGATCATGACCTGAGCCGAAATCAAGAGCCAAGTGCTTAACTGACTGAACCACCCAAATTTTTAAATTTGGTCAATCTGTATCTGCTCCCAAATTATTCAGTCTTCTCACCACTTAAAAAAAAAATAGCCCGGAGTTTTATTTTTTAATATTTTTAAAAAAATTTATTTCTGAGAGAGACAGACAGACAGCCTGAACAGGGGAGGGTCAGAGAGAGAGGGAGACACAGAATCTGAAACAGGCTACAAGCTCTGAGCTAGCTGTCAGCACAAAGCCCGACGCGGGGCTCAAACTCACAAACCGCTCGAACCCACTAACCGTGAGATCATGACCTGAGCCAAAGTCGGACGCTTAACCGACTGAGCCACCCAGGCGCCCTTAGCCTGGAGTTTTAAAAGGCATCAGTATGAGACTTACCTGTTGATAGCTCTATTGCGGCTCCTTTTTCTCCGTCTCTCAAAGTGTTGTTCATCTTCAGAAGAGGAAGATGAAGTAGAGTCACTACTGTGGATTGCATGCCTTCGCCTAAAGTAAAGAGGAAAACTGAAATCATGACGAAGGAGGGCAGGCAAAACAGGAGCATAAGATGCAAACATCAGAAATACCTAAGGATCCAAAAAGATTTATCATAAAATTAATACATTTGCTGAAGCAATGAAGTAGGCTTTGACGGTTGAATCTTTTGGAGGGAATAAAATATGTGGATAACTGAGAGGAAAGGAAAGAGATAAGTGGGTGTAATAGAGGGGACAATCAAATGTTCGTTATAATAGAATATGGTCCAGGCAGCATGACTTCTTAGTCTTAATGTAAATCAGTTATCCTCAAAGAGAAAGGTGGGAAAAAGAGGGCATTAAACTCTTTGGGACTATAACTTCAGAAAGTATTTTCAATATTATACTACGTATAGTTTCACATTTGTAATATTATACTATATATAATTTCACCTTTTGAAATGTCAATCTTAAGGAGAACAGAATTTTTATCAAAACCAAAAAGGATCAAGAAGAGTTTTAAAATACTAGGCGTACAGTGAGAAATAAGATAACCTTTTATCTACAGTGTGATCATCTGTAGACTCACAACTGCCACTTATTGCTGTGTCAATATGGATGCATTACCTAACCCATATAAGCCTTAATTATAAGCCTTAATTTTTTCACAAAAAGGAGATAAGAATATAATCAAATTCTTAGGCTGGTTGGTAGTACTAAGTAAGATGTCAAGTAATACAGATATTGAAAAAAATTTTAAATCACTTCTACCTTTGTATGGTTGCAAAACAGCCAGAGGAAAAACAATCTAGCTGGGAAAACACTGAATCAATGGCTCAGGGTCTAGAGCTTTTCCTGAGTCAGAGTGCAATCATAGTAAATAGATATTTTCAAAAATATTAAAGGTTCACCATCTATTATCTCCATAATGTAGGTCCAGAATCTTGTACTCTGAGAATAAGTTTTTCCACTATTCACTTAGCAGGATCTGAAATGTCATAAAGATTGGGGGGTGGGATAGAGGGGAAAATGGGTGATGGGCATTGAGGAGGGCACTTGTTAGGATGAGCACTGGGTGTTGTATATAAGGCAATTTGACAATAAATTATATTAACTTAAAAAATAAAATGTCGTAAAGGAAATTCATAGTCTCTATTTGTCCCACTTACTATGATTATTCACATGTTCTGCTATTACACATTTGACTGGGCAGTGCTGGCCCAGACACTCCTAGAGATGTTAATGTTACACATTACCTTTGTAATTCCCCCTTCTCCACAGTCAGAATTATGAAACACAAATGGCCCCAAGGGCTTTGGATAAGGGGTTATGGAAACACAGATATTTAAACTAGAAAATAATCCTCCAAAGTCTACCTCCCCAAACATGCCCAAGACTATTCTTATGATCAGCCTGAAACTAAAACTATCTAGTATGTAATTTTATAAATCCAGTATGCAATTTTATATGAAAGACTAACTTATTTAATACTACCATTAATATTACAAAACAACTCTAACTTGGATGCACGTAATTCACATAACTGTATGTGAATTCAGTCTGTACTCACATAATTAAGACTAATTACACAATAAAAAGGACTAGCATTTATTAAATGCTTCTTGTACCAGGTAGTAGACATGTTATCCCATTTAATCTTAATTAAAACTCTGGACAAGTACATATTAGCATGCTCACTTTGGAGTTGAGGCCAATGTGACATACTCATAGTGTAAATAACTTGCTCAAAATATTAGAATTAGGCAATGATGGTGTCAGAACTCAAACTTTTGTCTATTCAAAAAAATCCACATTCTACATACACTGGTGATTTCCAGTTGTTTATTTCACAAACCAAAGGAATTATAACCAAACAACAAAACCTGTGGACTGACATAAATTTTCCAATGTTTGATTTGAAAAGTAGGAGTTTTAAAAAAATGTTTAATGTTTATTTATTTTTGAGAGAGATAGAGTGTGAGGGGAGCGGGCAGAAAGAGATGGACACAGAATCTGAAGCAGGCTCCAGGCCCTGAGCTGTCAGCACAGAGCCCAAAGCAGGGCCCAAACTCCTAAGCTACGAGATCATGACCTGAGCAGAAGTCAGACGCCCGACCAACTGAGCCACTCAGGCACCCCTGAAAAGTAGGATTTTTAAGCATTATAACAATGAAAACATAGAGTACTCAATACATGGCAAATAGTATTTTAAATGCTTTACATATATTAACTCATCTAAATCTCATATTACTGTGAGATAGCTAATATCATCATCCTCACTATATAGGTCAAAAAACTGAAATGAGAGGTTAAGTAACTTGCTAAAGCTCAGTAATAAGTGGTAAGGCTGGGCCTGAAACTTAGCAGTCCTAGTCATGGGTCCAGGGTCTTCATAATTACTCTATACTGTAGAAAGGCCATGTTTTTTCAGTTTTAAAAAGATTCTAAACACACATTCACTCGTTTTCATTTTACTAAAAATGTTTGAAATTTTGGCATAGACAAGTACTGGACCAGCACTGTGAATTTAATCAGTGTTTAGAGTTGTCAGTTCTAGCACCTTGGCAACATGTAAGGGGCACTTTGGAATACTGGTGAAGCAACAGTACTATTATGTTACCTTCATGTTCAAAGGGACTGGGCTTGTTCCAGAAACTGCAGACTGAAACTAAAGAATCAACCTTAAATGCGTAGAAGTTACTAATCATAAGAAAGAAAATACTGCATAAAGACAGCATTCTGGAAGCTCTGCTATGGTAAGTATGCCAAAAGATCCTTGGAAGATCCTGCACTGTGGTTGCAAGGTTTTCCGACCATTTGCCATAGATACCAAGAGCAATGCCCAAATGATTCTGTGGATGTGTTCTCTGGTCCCATGACTAAATAGGTGAAGTAGGACATGAACTATAAACAGAAGCTGGTTTCTTTAAGAAAAAGTAAAAAGGCTAAGCAAAATGACCATTATGGTTGTTAAAGGGGAAGAGATGTTCATACCACCTTGGTAAGATTATTAGGGAAAAAAATTGGTTTAAGGGTCAGATAATATTAATAGTTGAGATGTGGAGAAATTGGAGCCTGCATAATTGCTTGTGGTAAAGTAAAATAAAGCAGCCATTCTGGAAAATAATTTAGCAATTCCCTGAAACAGTAAATACAGTTAGCATTTGATCTAGCAATTCCATTTCTAGGTATACCTAAGAGAAAGTGAAAACATAAGTCCACACAAAAAGTTTTTCATAAATGTTCATGGTAGCATTATTCACAGTAGCCAAAAAGTAGAAAGAACCTAAATGTCCATCAGTTGATAAATGGATATGCAAAATATGGTATACTTATATAATGGTATCTTATTTGGCAATAAAAAAGAATGAAGTACTGATACATGCTAAATGTGGATGAACCTTGATAACGTACCAAGTGAAAGAAACCACTCACAAAAGAGTCCACGTATATGAAATACCCAGAATAGGAAAATCTATAGAGACAGATAGAAGATTAGTGGTTGCTCAGGGCTGGGGGGAATGCAGGGATTGGAGATAACTAAAGAGTACAGGGTATCTTTCTGAGGCAAGAAAAATGTTCTAAAATCGTTTGTGGTTATAGCTGCGCAACTGTGAAAGTACGAAAAGCCCTTGAATTGTACGCTTTAAATGGGTGAACTATATGGCATGTGAATTGCATCTCAATAAAACTATTATCAAAAAGAAAAAATTTTACAAAGCTATGAAAACCAAAACTAGTCATTAAGTCAAATAATGTGACTCAGGGTACAATTTAAATATCTTAGTTCATACTTTAATTTAAATGTGTCAGAACGAATAAACAAACAAAAAGCAGAATCAGACCAATAAGTACAGAGAACAAACTTGATAGTTGTCAGAGGANTACTCTATAAAAATATTATTTTATTAAAATAATAAAATAAAAAGCACTGCGTTTTTCACTCCCCTGACCACATCTGTAAAATGAGTATAATCCTTGCTATAAACTTATATATGAACTTATGAACTTACACAAACTTTATAGTACAAAGAGTCATGAAATAAGTAAACCCATTTTCCTAAAGAGTTCTACAGTAAGAATAGATTATTATAATTATTATAAACAGAAAAATGTATTTGAAATGGAAAAAATTTCAAGTTTCCTCAAGTTCATGTTTATCAAGCACCATTTTGAGCTATACAATGGGTGTGAAAGAAAACATGTTCTAATCTATTATGAATTTCAAGTAAGATAGCATTCTAGTTTATACATTAATTTTTTTAGTGTTCATTTATTGGGGGGTTGGAGGGGCAGAGAGAGAGGGAGAGAGAGAATCCCAAGCAGGCTCTATGCTGTCAATGTGGACCTGATGTGGGGCTCCATCTCATGAATTCTGAGATCATGACCTGAGCCGAAATCAAGAGCCAAGTGCTTAACTGACTGAACCACCCAAATTTTTAAATTTGGTCAATCTGTATCTGCTCCCAAATTATTCAGTCTTCTCACCACTTAAAAAAAAAATAGCCCGGAGTTTTATTTTTTAATATTTTTAAAAAAATTTATTTCTGAGAGAGACAGACAGACAGCCTGAACAGGGGAGGGTCAGAGAGAGAGGGAGACACAGAATCTGAAACAGGCTACAAGCTCTGAGCTAGCTGTCAGCACAAAGCCCGACGCGGGGCTCAAACTCACAAACCGCTCGAACCCACTAACCGTGAGATCATGACCTGAGCCAAAGTCGGACGCTTAACCGACTGAGCCACCCAGGCGCCCTTAGCCTGGAGTTTTAAAAGGCATCAGTATGAGACTTACCTGTTGATAGCTCTATTGCGGCTCCTTTTTCTCCGTCTCTCAAAGTGTTGTTCATCTTCAGAAGAGGAAGATGAAGTAGAGTCACTACTGTGGATTGCATGCCTTCGCCTAAAGTAAAGAGGAAAACTGAAATCATGACGAAGGAGGGCAGGCAAAACAGGAGCATAAGATGCAAACATCAGAAATACCTAAGGATCCAAAAAGATTTATCATAAAATTAATACATTTGCTGAAGCAATGAAGTAGGCTTTGACGGTTGAATCTTTTGGAGGGAATAAAATATGTGGATAACTGAGAGGAAAGGAAAGAGATAAGTGGGTGTAATAGAGGGGACAATCAAATGTTCGTTATAATAGAATATGGTCCAGGCAGCATGACTTCTTAGTCTTAATGTAAATCAGTTATCCTCAAAGAGAAAGGTGGGAAAAAGAGGGCATTAAACTCTTTGGGACTATAACTTCAGAAAGTATTTTCAATATTATACTACGTATAGTTTCACATTTGTAATATTATACTATATATAATTTCACCTTTTGAAATGTCAATCTTAAGGAGAACAGAATTTTTATCAAAACCAAAAAGGATCAAGAAGAGTTTTAAAATACTAGGCGTACAGTGAGAAATAAGATAACCTTTTATCTACAGTGTGATCATCTGTAGACTCACAACTGCCACTTATTGCTGTGTCAATATGGATGCATTACCTAACCCATATAAGCCTTAATTATAAGCCTTAATTTTTTCACAAAAAGGAGATAAGAATATAATCAAATTCTTAGGCTGGTTGGTAGTACTAAGTAAGATGTCAAGTAATACAGATATTGAAAAAAATTTTAAATCACTTCTACCTTTGTATGGTTGCAAAACAGCCAGAGGAAAAACAATCTAGCTGGGAAAACACTGAATCAATGGCTCAGGGTCTAGAGCTTTTCCTGAGTCAGAGTGCAATCATAGTAAATAGATATTTTCAAAAATATTAAAGGTTCACCATCTATTATCTCCATAATGTAGGTCCAGAATCTTGTACTCTGAGAATAAGTTTTTCCACTATTCACTTAGCAGGATCTGAAATGTCATAAAGATTGGGGGGTGGGATAGAGGGGAAAATGGGTGATGGGCATTGAGGAGGGCACTTGTTAGGATGAGCACTGGGTGTTGTATATAAGGCAATTTGACAATAAATTATATTAACTTAAAAAATAAAATGTCGTAAAGGAAATTCATAGTCTCTATTTGTCCCACTTACTATGATTATTCACATGTTCTGCTATTACACATTTGACTGGGCAGTGCTGGCCCAGACACTCCTAGAGATGTTAATGTTACACATTACCTTTGTAATTCCCCCTTCTCCACAGTCAGAATTATGAAACACAAATGGCCCCAAGGGCTTTGGATAAGGGGTTATGGAAACACAGATATTTAAACTAGAAAATAATCCTCCAAAGTCTACCTCCCCAAACATGCCCAAGACTATTCTTATGATCAGCCTGAAACTAAAACTATCTAGTATGTAATTTTATAAATCCAGTATGCAATTTTATATGAAAGACTAACTTATTTAATACTACCATTAATATTACAAAACAACTCTAACTTGGATGCACGTAATTCACATAACTGTATGTGAATTCAGTCTGTACTCACATAATTAAGACTAATTACACAATAAAAAGGACTAGCATTTATTAAATGCTTCTTGTACCAGGTAGTAGACATGTTATCCCATTTAATCTTAATTAAAACTCTGGACAAGTACATATTAGCATGCTCACTTTGGAGTTGAGGCCAATGTGACATACTCATAGTGTAAATAACTTGCTCAAAATATTAGAATTAGGCAATGATGGTGTCAGAACTCAAACTTTTGTCTATTCAAAAAAATCCACATTCTACATACACTGGTGATTTCCAGTTGTTTATTTCACAAACCAAAGGAATTATAACCAAACAACAAAACCTGTGGACTGACATAAATTTTCCAATGTTTGATTTGAAAAGTAGGAGTTTTAAAAAAATGTTTAATGTTTATTTATTTTTGAGAGAGATAGAGTGTGAGGGGAGCGGGCAGAAAGAGATGGACACAGAATCTGAAGCAGGCTCCAGGCCCTGAGCTGTCAGCACAGAGCCCAAAGCAGGGCCCAAACTCCTAAGCTACGAGATCATGACCTGAGCAGAAGTCAGACGCCCGACCAACTGAGCCACTCAGGCACCCCTGAAAAGTAGGATTTTTAAGCATTATAACAATGAAAACATAGAGTACTCAATACATGGCAAATAGTATTTTAAATGCTTTACATATATTAACTCATCTAAATCTCATATTACTGTGAGATAGCTAATATCATCATCCTCACTATATAGGTCAAAAAACTGAAATGAGAGGTTAAGTAACTTGCTAAAGCTCAGTAATAAGTGGTAAGGCTGGGCCTGAAACTTAGCAGTCCTAGTCATGGGTCCAGGGTCTTCATAATTACTCTATACTGTAGAAAGGCCATGTTTTTTCAGTTTTAAAAAGATTCTAAACACACATTCACTCGTTTTCATTTTACTAAAAATGTTTGAAATTTTGGCATAGACAAGTACTGGACCAGCACTGTGAATTTAATCAGTGTTTAGAGTTGTCAGTTCTAGCACCTTGGCAACATGTAAGGGGCACTTTGGAATACTGGTGAAGCAACAGTACTATTATGCTACCTTCATGTTCAAAGGGACTGGGCTTGTTCCAGAAACTGCAGACTGAAACTAAAGAATCAACCTTAAATGCGTAGAAGTTACTAATCATAAGAAAGAAAATACTGCATAAAGACAGCATTCTGGAAGCTCTGCTATGGTAAGTATGCCAAAAGATCCTTGGAAGATCCTGCACTGTGGTTGCAAGGTTTTCCGACCATTTGCCATAGATACCAAGAGCAATGCCCAAATGATTCTGTGGATGTGTTCTCTGGTCCCATGACTAAATAGGTGAAGTAGGACATGAACTATAAACAGAAGCTGGTTTCTTTAAGAAAAAGTAAAAAGGCTAAGCAAAATGACCATTATGGTTGTTAAAGGGGAAGAGATGTTCATACCACCTTGGTAAGATTATTAGGGAAAAAAATTGGTTTAAGGGTCAGATAATATTAATAGTTGAGATGTGGAGAAATTGGAGCCTGCATAATTGCTTGTGGTAAAGTAAAATAAAGCAGCCATTCTGGAAAATAATTTAGCAATTCCCTGAAACAGTAAATACAGTTAGCATTTGATCTAGCAATTCCATTTCTAGGTATACCTAAGAGAAAGTGAAAACATAAGTCCACACAAAAAGTTTTTCATAAATGTTCATGGTAGCATTATTCACAGTAGCCAAAAAGTAGAAAGAACCTAAATGTCCATCAGTTGATAAATGGATATGCAAAATATGGTATACTTATATAATGGTATCTTATTTGGCAATAAAAAAGAATGAAGTACTGATACATGCTAAATGTGGATGAACCTTGATAACGTACCAAGTGAAAGAAACCACTCACAAAAGAGTCCACGTATATGAAATACCCAGAATAGGAAAATCTATAGAGACAGATAGAAGATTAGTGGTTGCTCAGGGCTGGGGGGAATGCAGGGATTGGAGATAACTAAAGAGTACAGGGTATCTTTCTGAGGCAAGAAAAATGTTCTAAAATCGTTTGTGGTTATAGCTGCGCAACTGTGAAAGTACGAAAAGCCCTTGAATTGTACGCTTTAAATGGGTGAACTATATGGCATGTGAATTGCATCTCAATAAAACTATTATCAAAAAGAAAAAATTTTACAAAGCTATGAAAACCAAAACTAGTCATTAAGTCAAATAATGTGACTCAGGGTACAATTTAAATATCTTAGTTCATACTTTAATTTAAATGTGCCAGAACGAATAAACAAACAAAAAGCAGAATCAGACCAATAAGTACAGAGAACAAACTTGAAGTTGTCAGA
>NW_027527525.1:4781036-4864653 GCF_008692635.1 Crocuta crocuta | reverse complement strand
GGTTGGGGGGTGGGGAGGTAGTGGGGGGATGAGCAAAATGGGTGACCAGGAGTGGGAGATACAGGCTTCCAGTAATGGAATGCGTAAGTCACAAGAGCAAAGGTACAGCATAAGGAATATATCGTCAGTACTATTTTAATAGCTCTGTTATGGTGACAAATGGTAGCTACACTTGTGGTGACCAAAGCATTACATATACAGTTGCTGAATCACTATGTTGTATAACTGAAACTACTGTAACATCATGTGTCAACTACATAAAAATAAAAAATAAATAAATACATAAATACATTAAAAAAATAACAAATAAATATGTCAGAATCTTCCACTAGTCTATGCAATTTGAGGGCAGGAATCCTGACTTAAGTCATTTTTATATCCATAGTGCTTAGTACATGGTAGTACTCAAACATTTGTTAAATAACTGAAGTAAAAAAAAAAAATCCAGCACCCAAAGAGCTATGAGACACTTTACGTAAATAAAGGGTAGACTCTGTGAACCAAATATGGCAACTTGAGCACCAAAGGAGCAAAAAAGAATTCCTACCTGCTGGAAGATTCATTATAGGTGGTGACAGTCATTAAATGTTACTTCCAGAAACATATACCCATTAAAAAAGAGAAAAGAAATTTAATCTCAAAGTAACTGCCAGTCTTCCACTTCTGTTAGATTTAATAGAGATTTGTCCTTTAAGTCAGGCAACCAAGACGGCTTCCCTGGGCGTTATGCTTAGTGGGGATTCCAGGGAACACTACACTTTATCCTCTTTATCCTACCAAAATACTGGTCTTTAACAATATTCCAAAGGGGCCTATGAAAAGTAATGATAGTATGGCCTCCTTTCAAGTGCAATGTATCTTGGGCAGCCCTGACAGGTTGCTCTCCTGATCATCCTCTGGGCTCTGGTTGTACGGAAAGGGGTGATGAAAAAGGAAATCTACGGTGTATGCTTGTGATTTTGACACTCTGAAAATGAAATTAAAAGACCTAGGGACACACATAGTATTTCATATTTTTCCTAGAAGAATTTGTCAGTATCTATAAAAGTGTTGCTTTCCATTATTAGTCTGCTTCTATGAGGAGACTTCCAAGAACTGTCAGAATAGTTGAAGTCTCATAGGATTTCAGTCTCACCTCTAAACAAATTAATATTAGGAAAAAGTACCATTTCCACACAAATGTCATTTTTTCTCTGCCTCTTTAATCTTCACCAGAAAGCTCTCTCATTCATGAACTACTATAATGTTATTATTACGCAGAAAGTTTTAATGAATCAGAAAACTTTTTTTTTTTTTTACTTGGGAAAATGAAGAAATAACAAAGAATTACCTATTTAGGCTTAAATATGACAGACAACCAACAAGTGTTAGGATGTAGAAGGAAAAGAAATCCTCAAATAATTTGAACAGTGAAAGAAAATTAATGTTTCTTTTACTGTATGAGAAAAACAAATTTTTAAAAAGTAGAAATAAAACCTGGGGGGGAAAAACCCAGATCCAGACGAGGATGGTCAGCATCATGAAAAGTCAAGAAAGCTATGTAGACTAGAATGTTTGTTACATTAAGAAAATATGTCTGTGATACTATGTGAACACAGAACTAAACCTACACTCTAACTTAATGTGAAGATGAAAAGAAACAGTCTATGTAAGATACTTAAACCAAACCAATAATACAGTAAACACTGAAGCAAAGGCAGCTCTCTATTATTAAAGTGTGGAACAATGGAATAAACTACCTTACCATGGTAGTTACTAACTACCTATTAACAGAAGCAAAAGGAAAACTAGTCAGTGGTAGTAGGGATAAGAGCACTGCAGGCATAGAGAGAACCCTGCCAGACATAGGATTCTAGAATTCTATCTGTATATACCCAATCCTAAGACTCTGGAATCCTACCTAACACAGCCACAATTATGTTGTTATAAATCAATCAGTACTTCAGAACCAAACCTGTTCATTCGTTTACAATAAGGACTTCTTGGTCCCGCAGAAGATAATCTATATCTTGGTCTTGCAGGAGAAGCTGGTCCAGTATAAAATATGTTGGGCTTTCTCTGGTGACGAGGTTCTAAAAAGAAGAATTATAGGTATGTGACATATTTATGAAGATAATTTTGCTCTTCATCTAAATACTTACAAAGGTGCTGCCTTCCATGAAAATACCAGTACATATCTACTATAGACTGTTTTACTGTTCACGTTTAAAGTCATTTATGCCTGCAGGGTTACTACTGAAAATACATAAAGCACAGACACCCCACCAAACAAAACATACACTGGCCATAAACAACCATTATGATTATACTGCTGCATAACAGCTGGTTATCAGCCCTGCATATATATATGCTCATCAGGACTAAAACACAACTTAGTGACAAAATAAACTAAGTTAAAAGCTATAAAAATCTAAAGTCAGTAAAGACAGACATGAAATTCCAAAACAGCCCAATTATTTACTTTGGTCAAGGCTAACAACTAACTTTCTTGAAGTAGTGACTTCTTGCACATTTAGGATAATTTAAGAAAGACAACAGCCATGGATATTCTACAAAATGAAAACATGAAAAATAAGAATAATAGAGGAAAGGCAGTATAGATAATAAAAGTAATACAATTACATTTTCTCCTAGAATAAATATACATAACACTTACTTTCCAATGGAGCCTGGTAATAAACAGTAGCTTTTCTCTGTCTAAGATAATATCGTTTCTGATTATCTTCTTCCCCATCTTCTTCATCTTCATCATCATCATCTTCTTCATCATCTTCATCTTCATCATCATCTTCACCATCATCTTCATCTTCATCTTCTTGGTCTTCACCCTCCTCAGATGATTCTACAGTTAAGAAACATTTACTTTCAGAATGCTCACCAAAATGTTAACAATTTTTTAACAATTGGAATTTAAAGAGAAAGAAAGAGACCCTCTTTTAAAAATTTATTTACTTCCAGATTGCTCATAGAAATGTTTCTTTTGCAGCACTAAATCAAGGTTTTAAAAAATGAAATAAATTGTAGGATTAAAAACAACTAGAAGAAGGAAAAAATGAACTAGGGAAAGAAGTTTAAAGACTACTGTCAGTAGTACCAAACTAAAGTTTATGGTATTGCTGCTGATTTCATTAATATAAGTGACTCTGGTTAAGTCCAAGTTAATTTAACATGTTGACAAAGAAGAGTATCTCCTCACTTGGTTTTTTCCTTTTATTTTTTCATTTTTGTATATTTTTTAATTTTAATTTTTTAAGTAGGCTTCATGTTCAGTGTAGAGCCCAACAGAAGGCCTGAACTCATCACCCTAAGGTCAAAGCCTAAGTTGAGATTAAAATTTAAGTTTTAAATTCTATTCGGCCCTTCTGGTTGTCACTGAGCTACACAGAGCATAACTCAAATCATCTACTTACACAAATGTAAAACACCCTCACCAAATATTTAAAATGCATTTCAGAAAACCGGTTTTCACTCAAGTTCTAATAAATTATAGTTTTAATTCCTAAACAGAAGAGCAAAACTTAATTTTAATCACCTTTCAAGTAAAATAGGTAGAGATGTGTTGTCTATAATGTATTACATAAGCAAACCAAGTTTATTTGCTTTAGATTTGTAGATTTCAAGTACTTTCCCAAACAAAACATACTATCCTTTTAAGCTTTCCCCTGCCCTCACTTTATTTCATTTTTTAATTTGAGAGAGAGCAAGAATCTTAAGCAGGCGCCATGCTCAGCACATTACCTGAGCTGAAATTAAGAGTTAGATGCTCAACTGAGACACCCAGGCGCCCCTCCCCTGTCCTCACTTTTATTTTTTTTTCCAATGTTTTATTTTAATTAATTAATTTTCTGTTCAGCCATTTCATATAGAAGGAGGACACAAATAAATCCTCCCTCTTCAGATCATGGCAATTTTCATCTATCCCATAAGCATAGCCACCAAAATCTATCATTGGGAGAAAATGTGGTAGTCAAATGGGACCCTGTCCTCACTTTTAAATTATAACCAATCCTTTGATCTCTCACAAAATACCAACAATGTCACAGCTTCTGAATAAAAGAGCTGTATTCTACTAATAAAAAGTGCTGAAATTCAAACCCAGAAGTAGAACAAAAGACTAACCCACACTGNAGCCACCAAAATCTATTATTGGGAGAAAATGTGGTAGTCAAATGGGACCCTGTCCTCACTTTTAAATTATAACCAATCCTTTGATCTCTCACAAAATACCAACAATGTCACAGCTTCTGAATAAAAGAGCTGTATTCTACTAATAAAAAGTGCTGAAATTCAAACCCAGAAGTAGAACAAAAGACTAACCCACACTGCCTTCTTGATTGTCAGTTGTTTCTTCATCAGTTCTTTGAATACCTTTTTGCTTTCCTCTTGTGTACACATTAAGAGTTTCCTAAAAATGTTTAAACAGAAGTCATTAACATTTAGCATATTTATTTTTAAAAAATTCAGTAGGACCTTCCTATCTTAAAAAAATGAAGCTATTTATAGTTATAAACTCTTAAAACTCCAGCAATATCTAGTGACTGATCAAACAAATGCTAAACAGTTTAAAGATGCTGAAAACTATGAATAATTTACTCAAAAAATGGATAGGTATTATAGAAAGAAGGTTAAGCTGGAGATCACTAAATCAGCTGTGAAATGGAAGGAGACATTCTTTTTTACTGAAGTGTAACTGGCACACAATATTGCATTAATAATTTCCCAGAGTGAGGAAGGATATATTTACTTCTTCTGTTTCATTAAACACTCCCAAGTCTTCAAGTTCCCTCATTCGCTGTCTACGCATCTTCTTCATGTCATCCATTTTTTGAAGTACAGCTTCAGCAGTGCTTTAAGAAAATTGACATAAATATAAGCTAAAACTGTAAAAGAAAGAGTGGTACAGTTTTAAAAGCTTGATTTTTCTTCCGCTGTATTTTAAGTGCTGGGATTTTAAATATCTCTATACAAGGCACTGATTTACTTATGTAAAAAATTCTAAAATTTCTTTCCAAGAATTAAAGACCTATATAGAATTATTCAAAGTCTTCTAATAACCATTCTCCCTTTTGCTTTGTACAGCTGAATACATTAAATACTCAGGCTAGTTGATATTGATGCTCCTTCCCCAACAACAAATTATGCCAGCTAAATCATCCTGATCTAAATAATTTTCACTTACTTTGTTATAAGCTTGTCAAACAGCACAGACTGGTTCACACTACTATAACGACTTCGAATCCTACAACTGCGGCGAACTTCAACATCACTATTCTTTTCATGCAAGCGTTCTTTAGTTGGAACATTGTTTCTAGTCCTCAAGGACCGAGTAACTGGAATCACTTTGTCTTCAAGATGTGTAAATAAAAGCAAATGAAAAGATTTTAAGTAATGGCATTTATAAAACAGTTCTAAAATGAACAATTGAATAGCTATACCTTCATGTAACAAAATCATAGCATTCTGAACTTACCTTTCTTAAAAATATTAGGATACAAAAATAAAGTTACAGCATACACTTACCATAGGATTCAGCCATTCCACTCTCCAGAGAAAGGAAAGATATATAATACAAAGACTCAAACAGAAGTGTTCAAGGCACGTTGATAGCCCCAAACTGGAAACAACCCAAACGTCCACCAAAAGATGAATAACAAATTGTAGGAAATAACCTAGGTGTCCATCAATGGATGAACGGATAAAGAAGATGTAAAATATACCTACATAAAAGAATACTATTTAGCCATGAGAAAGAAGAGTATCTGTTTGCAACACATGGATGGACTTTGAGGGCATAGTGCTAAGTGAAAGAAGGTCAGAGAAAGACAAATATTGTGTAATATCACTTAACTGTGGAATCTAAAAAAAGGCAAAATCGTAGAAACAGAGATTAGAATGTTAGTTATCAAGGACTGGGATGTGAGGGAGAAAGGGAAATGTTGGCCAGAATACAAATTTCCAGCTATGAAATAAATAAGTTCTGAGGATTTAATGTACAGTATAGAGATTACAGTTAATAATACTATATTATACAATTCAAAGTTGCTAAGAGAGTAGATCTTAAATGTTCTCAACACAAAAAAGAAACATTATATGACATGATGCCAATGTTAGGTAGCTATGATAGTAATCATTTTGATATATAAAAATGTACCAAATTAACATCTGTTGTACACCAACAATATGGATGATACTCAAAAGTAATTATACTAAAAGAAAGACAGACAAAAAGAGTGCACACTGCATAATTTCACTTCCATAAAACTCTAGAAGATGCAAACTAAATTATAGTGACAGAAAGCAGACTGGTGATTGATCAAGAATCTTGGGGTGTGGAAAGCCTCAAGAGGAGCTGGGGTGTGATTATAAAGAGGCCCGAGAAAGTTTTTGGCAGTGATAGTTATCTTCACTATCTAATTGTGGTGGTAGTTTTATGGCACACTTATGTCAAACCAAACTGTATACTTTAAATATGTACAATTTACTGTATGTCCCTCAATACATTTGTACACAAAATATGAACTACAGGTTTTAAATCTGAAATGACTTTAACATTACTTACCTTCTTTGCACTCTTCTTTTTTCTTATCAGCCTGCTGTCTGGCCAGTTGTCTATATTCAAAAAATATATTAAATCATTAAAACGAATTGACATAATCTTAAGTCCCATATTTTATGATACTAAAAAATAGGATAAAAAGTTAAATCATCTTGGAGAATATACTAATATACTTACAAGGCTAAAACACACTGAAAAATAAAAAGCTTTAGAATACTTATGCTTATGTATGTTTAGTTATGGCTAAACAAACTCTTGAGAACCCTGTTGTGAAATGCAACGTTACATGCATGAACTCTTAAACAGAATTAATCAAATTCAAGTATCTTACTTAAAACAAGAAATTATATCATTAGCCTAAGTATTTAGGTATAATTGAACTATAAGTATCAAGCAAAAGCAAGACAATGTGTTTTATACCACAGGGATATAGTTATCGCACAACCTTGAGATATTTATAACTATAAACAGAATTAATGTCCTTTAGCGATATGTTAATTTCCTTCTAAAACATTTGCTGGCTACAATCTTTATGACATGCATTATCATTCAATGCAGAAACAGACCTATTTTATGAATCAGATATCTCACTTACATACTAGCTGACAAAATCTACTGAATTGTAAAAAAACACTTTCAAAGGCTTAAAAAAAAAAAGTACCCTCCCCTCCTATTTTTTCCAAAATCCACTGAGCAAACAAAACAGTCTGTCTCATTAACTTATTTTTAGAGACTCGATTTTCCAAACCTGGGTAGCTACATCTATTAATCAACTATATGTCAAGCTATTTGCAAGTGGGCTGATTATACACATGGGATTTCCAATGTGACACTTTAAAATAAAATAGAACCATCTTATCCTTCTAGAAGAATTAAATCATGTGTCCTCACAACAATGTAAGTAATCATTAATTCATTATCTCTTTTGGTAAGAACCAAGAACAAAATAACATTCTGAGCATTCCATCAACAGGTCAAGGACAGCTTGTTCACAGGCTCATAGACATTTCTCATAAAGGAACCCCTCCCTCCATACCATGCAGGTTTACACTTCTATATCAGTCCCTATTAAATGCTAGGAACACAATGATAAAACAATGTTCTGTCCCCCTCCCCTCGTCTCCCCCTCTTTCTCCCTTTCTCACCTCCCTTCTTCCCTCCCCCCTCTTTTTTTTTTTTTTTTTTTGCTGTTGGAGAATGGGAGCACCTCTCCGCTTGCAGGGGGTGATAAACTTTTTCTTAAACAGTAAATATTTTAGGCTTGTGAGTCATAGTCTCTGTCACAACTACTCACAAAAAAATTCTAATACTGAAGCAGGAAAGCAGCCATAGAATGAATGGGCATAGCTGTGTTCCAATGAAACTACTTACAAAAACAGGTGTCTGGGCTTTACTCAACCCCTGCGAATCTGATAGAAACTATGGATCTTTTTTACCTAGAAAACTGCGTATACACATACAAGTTTATACATTCTTTCAGAGGCTTCATGTTCCCCCTGAAAACTATGATTACTGGACCATAGTTAAGAACTGCAGGATCAAAGAAATATAGGTCCCGCCCTCAAGGTTACTCAAATCTCTATTAGTCTAACAGTCTTGGTCCCCTGGTCTTTGAGCCTCAGATAGAAAACAAAAGAGATGGAGGGTCACAGAAAGGTAGTAAGTAAAGAGATTACTGCAGTTAGGTAAACTAGCAAGGGAAAAAAGGGTCACCCTGATAAGAAACAGGAAACTACATAAAGCAAAATTCAACAACACTGTAGGCCACTTTATCTAAGTCTTATACAAACAGATGCTGATGTTATCACAATGTAAAATAAGTCTTTGTAATAATGATCTTAATACAGAGATTATTTAAGATAGAAGTTCTTCCCCTCAGAAGACATATAAATGGCCAATAAGCACATGAAAAGATATTCAATGCTATTAACCATCCAGGAAATGTAATGAGAACCACAATGAGATACTTTTACACCCGCTAAAATGGCTAAAACCAAAAAAAGACAACTATGACAAGTGCTGACAAGGATGTGGAGAAAATGGAACTCTCACACACTGCTGGTGGGAATGTAAAATAGTACAGCTGCTTTAGCCAACTGTTCAGCAGTTCCTCAGTGTCCCAGCAATTCACTCCTAGGTATATACCCAAAACAATCAAAACCCTATGTCCACACAAAATCTGAACACAAATGTTCACAGTATCATTCATAACAGCCACACAAAAGGCTACAAATATGATTCCATTTACATAGGATGTCCAGAATAGGCAAATCCATTGAGATGGAAAGCAGATTAATGGTTCCTAAGGGGCCAGTGGGTAGGGAGAAGCAGGTGGGAGATAATATAACAGGATTTCTTTCTGGGGTTATGAAAATGTTCTGAAATTGACAGTAGGATAGTGACACAATAGTGTGAATATTCTAAAACCACTGAATTATGCATTTAAAAGTTTTATAGTATGGGAATTTATGGTATGTGAATTATATCTCCATAAAGTTATTTAAAAACAATTTGAAAAGACAGGAATTCAATATATTTTAGAAGGCATCAAATTTAAAAATGCCAAGTCACTCATCTTTAAATCTAGATTTAAAAAGTACCTATTTTAAAACATTCCTTTAATACCTTTGAACATCAAGTCCAGCACAATGGTTCACAACTTGAATAAGGTACAGATGTTTTTAAAGATAAAGACTTTGAGGACTTCCAACATTGAATTTTTCTGACTATGTACAAGCCAAACTAGACATAGATGCATTTACATTTTATACAAATAAAACTATGAAACCAACCACTGACAAAAAATATTAATATGAGGTTTGCTGAAATAAAATAGCCACTTAGATGATGCAGAATGTCTACTTTTCCTTCAGATCATAAATTTTAAAATTCTCACACAGAACCCATGGGCCACTCACCCCACCCCAAGAAGACCTGAAGCTTCAGAAATACTAGGGTAGTTTAAATTGTATTTCAATCCTGTAAGTTGTACATTTCTTACCCCACTTTAACTTCTCTGAACTTAGGATGCCTTAAAATTGATGGAATGTCATAGTTTAACTTTCAGTGTTTTTTTCTTTTACTGTCTCATAAAATGAGTGTTTAAATTGCTGCTATCTTGGATTCCATGAAATACAGTACTAAACATGCCATAAATAATGGATGAAAAAATGGTTGCAAATTTTAAAATATGTAGTGAAAGACAATTTAAATAAAAGTAACAAAAAAACTGTAACAAAAAACAAACTTAAAAGGGCATGATATCACCTATCTGGAAAATCGGCTATGTAAAATAATCAAAATCTACTTAAGAGTAGGAGGGTTCTAGTCCTGTCAGTCATTATGAGAAATTTATGAGAAGAATTAATACATAAAACAACTATTTCATCAAAAGAAATTTGTTCTAACTGGCACTTTCCCCCTCATTTATGTTAGGCCCACCAAAGTGGGAAGAAAAGTGAAGGTTTTCAGCTAATTAAATTTAAATCTGTCCCAAACCAAACAAATCCAACTTCCCTGAATCACCTATCTAAAATTCACTAAAAATTCCTTGAGTGTTAAAATGGAATTCATGCCACCTACCTCAGGGTTCTTGAGAAATGAAATTTAAATATGTATAAAGCATCTAGTCCCCTTAGACAAGTAAAAAAATAATCATGTTCCATCTCCTCTGTGAAGACTGTTCTAGCAGCATACTAACACAAATTCATAAATAACTCAGAATTGATGAAATACTTGATAACAAGCAAACAGAAATATAATTACTATTTTGAATAAAAACTTTTTTAAGTATGAAACAAAACCACATATCATAAGCAAGTTAAAATGAAACAGTCACAAAGATACTCAAGTATTTTCAAGCAACTTTGTCAGCTGCACTCATACATATCACAAATATTGTCTTTGAACAAGAAAATAAAAAAAACAACCCTGGTACATATTAAAATTTCAATTCAATGATATTCATTTGTGGCAATTTCATTTCAAGTAAATCACATTTTACAACTCTGGAATTCTGATGATTGGTCAAGAATACACTTAAAAATCCTAAATTACTTTAAAACTATTCTGAATTGGAATTCAACCATCTTGTATTACCTTGTAAAATGCCTTCCATTAGCATGTTTCTCTGTTATTTCCATATTCTTATCAAAACTAGAATCTGAAGAATTCTGTGCATTTTTTCTCAAAGACCTTAAAGCACGTGTCCGGTGGTAGGTTTCAACTTCCTTAACTGAAGACCCATCCTTTAAGAAAAATTAAGAAAGCCATCTAAGTTTTTCTGCAGTCAAAATTTCTAGTTAAATTTCTCCTAAGAGTTTTCTTTGATTACACGTTTGTAACAACTGCTTTTTGTGCAGAATGATTCTGCATCTCCCCAAGAAACTATAATAGTATCTAAACTAAATAATCATTTCATGATAAACGAATAACCATCAATGTCTTTGAAATGGCTAATATAAGGTTTATTGATGATTTGTAGCTCTATTTCATAGCAAGTACTCCAGGGAGTAAAGTTTTCCATTACTGACAAAAAGTTGAAATAGTTCATAGCACTAAATACTCTTTTATTTTAAGGCTATAGAAATCAGAAACACACACAAACCATTGCCTGCCATGCAACCACTGGCAGCAACTTTAAAATAACTGGACCATCGAACTATAATTTGGGCTTGGATAACAAAAACGAGTTATTACCATCTCTTTCACGGTTTCACCCAGATGCAGCAACACTTGAATTAAAAAACTGTTTACGTATGTTAATCTGTTGTAAAAATCATAGTGCTCTATGTAACTTTACTATTGCTCAATAGAGTTCTTTTTTTAAAATTTTTAAAAAAATGTTGTATTCATTTCTGAGAGAGAGAGAAACAGCATGAACAGGGGAGGGTCAGAGAGAGAGGGTGACACAGAACCTGAAACAGGATCCAGGCTTTGAGCTGTCAGCACAGAGCCCGCCTGGGGATCGAACCCACCACGAACTGTGAGATCATGACCTGACCCAAAGTCAGACACTTAACCAACTGAGCCACCCTGACACCCCATCAATAGACTAGAGTTCTTAGGGGGCTGCTTCATGAGCTAATGAGGTTTTCATAAAGTATTTAAAAGTTTGTACATCTCTCTCTGAAATCATATAAAGGCTAATTTCACATAAAAAGAAAAGGCCAAATTACCTAACAAGTCTCTAATTACATGCCATACTACTCTGAAGATTGACAATTTTAGAAAAACAGGCAGTACTTTTTAAAAATTTTTTTTAATGTTTTATTTATTTCTAGGAGAGAGAGAGAGAGACAGAGTGAGCAGGGGAGGGTCAGAGAGAGAGGGAGACAGAGACTATGAAACAGGCTCCAGGCTCTGAGCTGGCTAGTCAGCACAGAGCCTGATGCGGGGCTCGAACCCATGAACCGTGAGATCATGACCTAAGCGAAAGTCGGACGCTTAACCGACTAAGCCACCCAGGCGCCCCAAACAGGCAGTATTTTTAAAAACTTGAACAATTAGTATACTCCCCGCCCTCTTAGGCTGGCTTTATCCAGTTGTTTCATTTTGTTTTATCAAGACATTTTGTCATTTAATTTTGCTTTGAGAATATTTCACTGGTTCACAAGTAAAACAAGGACATTTAAACCACAAGGATTTGTGTTAAGAATTAGACAGGTACTTCATAAAACATTAAGTGATATGAATGGTTTGTTACCTCTTTCATCAATGTACCAATATGTAAGGATGTTTGAAAATCAAACACCTACACTTTTAAGTAGGTGCATTATTTTTAAACGAACAGCTACTTCTTAGATGGGTGTAGTATAACAAGACTTTCTAAGAAAAATTTTATGGGAATCTATTTCCAGATTCTCAACTTCCATATATACTTAAAAAAAACAAAAAACCTGATGTGCCTGAGAAGGTATCCTCTTCCATTTACCTTTTCTCTCATTTTATAAAAGAAAGTCACGTCTTTCAGTCATTCTGAACCTTACCATTTTAAACTGCCTCAGGCCTCAAAAACCTTCCTAAAGCCAAACAAAGAAAAACACTAGCACAGGTGTTAAGACATTGAATTACAAAGGTCGGCAACAAATCCTTCCTTTTGTTAGGTAGTTTCTAATTTTCAGCTTTCCACAAAATTGAAAGGAGACCTAATCAAGCTAAGAGAACATGAAAAAAATTTTTTGGCAAGTGTTTTCTAGCATACAAGACAGAAAAACTGAGTGGCACTGCTAAACTCCTTTCATTACTGTCTACTTACTTATATGAACATATATTTCTTGTTTCTCCATGCTTGCATTTATAAAAACAATGAAACTGATGACAAACATGCTCTTCAGCAGTAAGATTCTTCCACAAATATACAGGTGGGGGGAACTGCAATCACATGAAATCCTAACGAAATCTTACTTTCTATGTTTAATCGTTTTTAATCAAAATATGTTTTTGCGGTTTCAACCAACTGAATATTAATAGGTCGTATTTCTTATAGCCTGGTGATCACAAAAAAGTGTAAAAAACTTCTAACTTTGTTTTGCTTTGTTTTACAGGTATGAAAAGATATTTAATAAATTACTTTTAAGTACAAAAGTATATCAAAATAAAATGCTGTGGGTTAAGTGAACTGAGAATACAAATTAAAAGAGAGGAAAAAATTAAGATAAAATTTCTGACTGCTAAAGGAATGTGTTTACGTATTTTTTAAATAACTATGGTTTTTAGATTCCAGTGGATAAAAAGATTGATCTAATAGCTTTATTTTTTAATGTCAACACTAAAGGATGACAGAAATGATATCCTTCCTAACTAAACCAATGGGGATGGGGGAAACCTTAGATGGCAAAACCATTTTAAAGGGAAACCTTTAAAAGTATAATACAGAGAAACTCTGAGGAAAAAAACAGAGGCACAACCTTTAATTACATTGGATTTGGCAATGATTTCTTAGATATGACTTGTGAAGTATAGATAACTGAAGAAAAAATAGATAAGCTGGACTTCATCAAAATTACAAACTTTTGTGCCAAAGACGTTATCCACAGAGTGAAATGGAAACCCATGGAATGGGGGAACATATTTACAAATCCAATTAACTGACAAAGTATGGTATCCATAATATATGAAGAACTCCTATATTTTAATGACAAAACACAAAAGAAATGGGCAGAAGAGTTGAATAGACGTTTCTCTAAAGAATATATACAAATGGCCAATAAACACACAAAAAGATAACTAGTTTTAGAAAAACACAAAACCAACCCACAAATGAGATGTCACTTCACACTTGTTAGGATCCCTATTATAAAAAAGAGAAAATAAGTATTGGCAAGTATGTGGAGAAACTGTACATTGTGGTAGGGATGTAAAATGGTGCAGCCACTGTGGAAAATGATATGGCAATTCCTCAAAAAATTAAACACAGAATTACCATATGATCTAGCAATCCCGCCTCTGGGTATTTACTCAAAAGAAGCCAAAGCAGGTATTTGTATACTCTTATTCACAGCAGCATTATTTACAAGAGCCAAATGTTCAATGATGAATGGATTAAAAAACTGTGGTACTTACAGAATATTATCCAGCCTTTAAAAAGGAAGTAAAATTTTAACACACTGCTATAATATGGATGAGCCTGAAAAGATTAGACTAAGTAAAATAAATCAGTCACAAAAGGACAAATATTGTATGTTTCCTCTTACATGAGGCTCTTATGATAGTCAAATTCATAGAGACAGAAAGAATGGTAGTTGCAGGATGCCTGGGTGGCTCAGTCGGTTAAGCATCCAACTTTGGCTCAGGTCATGATCTCATAGTCTGTGGGTTTGAGCCCCGTGTCGGGCTCTGTGCTGACAGCTCAGAGCCTGGAGCCTGCTTCCAATTCTGCGTCTCCCTCTCTCTCTGCCCCTCTCCGGCTCGCTCTCTGTCTCTGTGTCTCAAAATAAAGACATAAAAATTTTTTTTTAGGAAAAATGGTAGTTGCTAGGTGCTGGGAGGAGGGAAGCATGGAGAGTTATTGTTTAATGGGTATAGAGTTTCAGTTTTGGAAGATAAAAGATTCTGGAAATGGACAGTGTTTATGGTTGCACAACAAAATGTACTTTAAGGCTACAGAACTGTACACTTAAAAATGGTTAAAACAGTAAATGTTATATTATCCATGTTTTATTATAATAAAAAAGGAAAGTAATGCCATCATATTTCTGAGGATAATAAAAAAAGGTTTGTTTCCATAGGAAAAAGGGAGGTAGGTAGGTGCTAACTACTGGGAAAAAAGATTCCCTGAAAAACCTGGAAGCTTTAATTTGATAAGCGGTATTAAGTCCATCTTTGATTTACATAGTGAGTAGCTTCGTTCATACTCCCTAAATAAGTACTAGGCATCAAGAAAGTCTTAACTGTGTGGAGAAAAAAAAAATACAGATTCTTAGGGAATCACCTATATAAAGGTACACAATAGGGAGTTTTAAAATATCAATTTTCAAAAATGTTTCTTTCAAAAGCAATATAAAAATAAAAGCAATCCATGCCCATTATAGTTGGAAAAATGAAGAAATGCAAGAAAGAAGAAAATGTCACCCTTAATTCCAGATACCCACAATAACCACTGTTAAATTTCTGGTGCATTCTTTTCCTATAAAATATATTCACGTGATTTTTAAATTGAACTATTTATGTTTTATAACTTTTTGCTAGTAATAAGAAACATTTTCCCGTGCACTGAAACACTATTCTAAAACTCTTTTAAAATGAATGACTAGTATTCCAGCCATTACGTGTATCAATTTAATAAATTTAATAAATCAATTTAACAAATTGATTGATTAATAAATTGCTTAATATATTATACTTAAATTATCTGCATTTTGTGTTATAAATACTTCTAGATGAATTATAAACATCTGATTTCCTAAGAAAACTAGCACAGTTATTAAGTCAAAGTCATAGTTTAATATTGCTTATCAAAATAATTCTCAAGGGGTAAGTTAAATGTCAACTGTGCAATAACTAACATTGGATGATAGAAATGAGTACTTTCACTTTCTGTTTTTTACATTTGTACAACTTGTATTACTAGAAAAAAATTTTCTAAGTAAGAAACCAAGAGAAAATGTACTTAATCTGAAAACTAAATCTGTAGAGGTAGTGACCTCATTTATCCTTTTGTTAAAATCTACTTAAATACTCAGAGCACTGAGAGTTCTTCAAAGTGGAGATTTAAAAGAGGAAAAAAATATTTTGTTAGAATTTTCAGTCTCTTATAATCTTGCAGAATCAGTAAGTTAGTTCAGGGAAGAAGCAACAACAGAACAAAAGCTTTTCCCCAAAGTAGATACAATTGCATAACAAAAATAAATATTCTAATACGTTGTTTTTCCCATAAAAGATCAAGCTTATCCAACCTTTAAATTCCTAACAAAAAATGTGTATGTGGGTCGGTTGGTTGAGTCAATTCAAGTATCCATCCAACCAGTGAAGTGTCAAAAGGATTTTTTAAATCACGTTAAAATACTGACATAAAATGTATTCATCTAGACATAAGACTCCTTGAAAGCTTGGTCAGCATATTCTAACACACAATGGTATACACATTATACCTAGAAGTAATATCCCTCCTTAGCTTCATTTTTTTTTTAATGTTTATTTTTGAGAGAGAGAGAATGAGAATGAATACGCATGTGCACACACACTAGCAAGAAACGGGCACAGACAGTGGGAGACAGAGAACCCAAAACAGGCCCTGTGCGCCATCAGCACAGAACCATATGTGGGACTCAAACCTACGAACCGAATCGTGAGATCGTGACCCAAGAGAACGCTGGTCACTCAACCGACTGAGCCACCCAGGCGCCACCTCCCTAGCTTCATCTTTAAATAAAGCTGTGTGTGCTCAAGTCTTAACCATGGATCTATTCCACAAGCTCCAGCAACTTGATTTCTACCTCTACTGCTCTTAAAATAGACCTAAAACTATCTCCCAATAGCTAACGCCAATGGCCTCTGCTCTCCCCGACTGACTTCGATGGGATTGATCACTCCCTTCTTTAAATGCTTTGATCCTTTGTTCACATGATACTCAAAAACAAAAACAAAAACAAAAACCCCACACCATAATTCATCCCCTTGTCATCCTTAAAATGTAGCCATTACTTTGGATCTTCTTACATGTATTTGTGTTCTACTATGTCTTCTATTCAGTTTCAAGAATTCAGCTATCACTTCTATACAGGTGACTACCAAAGACCTAAAGTTCTAACTTCTCCCCAAACTCTAGCATACTCCCAATGGTTTACTATACACCTCTTTAGCTGGAAACAACACTGCTTTCCCTCTCTATCTGAATAACTCTCAGAACTTTTGCAGTATTATTTGGCATTTTTCTCTCTGTTCCTTCTAGTATCACTTTAATTTAGCCTCTAGTTTTCTCTGCTTTGGTTTATTGTGTTAGTAGTGTTACCAATTAGGAGCCCAAGCTCTTTTTTAAGGTAGGCTTCACGCCCAGCACAGAGCCCAACACAGGGCTTGAACACATGACCGAGATAAAGACCTGAGCTGAGATCAAGAGTCAGATGTTCGACCAACTGAGCTACCCAGGTGCCCCAAGAGCCCAAACTCTTAAAGACAGATTGCCTAGGATTGATTCTTGGCATGTCACTTAGAGCTGTACAATCTTGTTCAAGTTATATAAGGTCTCTGTGCCTTGGTTTCCATATCGAAACGAGGATAATAATAGTTACTTTATAAGGCAAATGTTATGTTGTGTATATATGTACCACGCCTAGCACATAGTAAGTGACATATATAACTGCTAGATGTTAATATTACATTTTAACTGGTCTTCCAAACTCCAGATTTGTTGACTATAATCCATCTTTTTTTTTTTTTTAAGTTTATTTATATATTTTGAGACAGACCATGAGCAGGGGAGGGACAGAGAGAAAGGAAGAAAGAGAATCCCAAGTAGGCTCCACACGGACAGTGCAAGGCAAGAACTGTGAGATCATGACCTAAGCTGAAATCAAGAGTTGGATACTTAACCAACTGAGCTACCTGGGCACCCTAATTATAATCCATCTTAAACACTATTTCATCAGATTCCTCTTCCAAAAGTTGCAGCTTCTAAGCATAAATCAAGGGCCAGCCTTTAATAGGAACAAAACTGGGCTACCTAATATTGCTTCAAAACAAGTATAACTCTCTTGAATTTAGAGCAGCCATGTCATTCAACTTCAGGATGCAAAATTCACTGCAACATGTCAAAATATCCCTATTCATGCATTGTGACACTTCACTATGCTGTACACTTTTCACTTTTCCGTTGTATTATACTTCAACTTTTAAAAAATCTCCCATACGTTGCATATCAGTGTCATTTGCAGTACTCTCCAAACTTTTAAATAGACAACTTTAAAAGTAACTTCTACATACCACAGCATATTTTATTTTACCTAACATATAGAAAATGTAAACACAACCTAAAAGTAATGTATAATCATCTTCCCACTACAATGAGATACTGTCCCCTACTATTAGCAAGAAACAACCCTAAATTTAGTGAGTCAAAGAGCCTCAGACCTGAGATGTGAAAGCACAGAAATAAGCAATGGCTAGTCTGACTCTGGGGGAAAAATGAAACCAAAGAAAGGGGTTCTGAATGGGTGAAAATGCCAGATCTTATGATTCAAATATGATGAAAATAAAAGTTTAAAAAACAAAACAAAAAAATTTAGAACATAACTTCAGGGAACCCATACAAGTCAGGAGGAAAAAAAACCGCAGCTGAGTGAGATCATATTCAAAATGTAAAAACAAAATGTGGTTAGTAAGTAGGTGACTATAAGTATCTTCAGAAATTGAATATAATAAGATGAAATAAAAATATAAGTTAACAAATTAATATAAATACATTTAACCATCTTTAAAAGTAACTTACCCTAAGAAATGGTAAATATGTAGCTGAAAGGACAATACCTAGATACAATCAGAGTGATCAAGAAGCTAAGTTTCTGAAATGCACGACTGATATCAAAAGCAAGCTGTAATAGAATGAAATGTATTGAATGTAAGTCTCCAAATTTGAAAATATTCCAATCACAAAGGTATGTTTCATTGTTGGTATTGGTGGGCTTTGTGAGCATGAATACATTAGCTCTCAGGACTATCCTTTTTTTCGTTTTTGATCCAATCCATGCTAAGTAACCCTTTGAATATAATTTGGCCTATCGAGAATTTATAGAAGACAGGAATACTATGTCTCAAAAAGGTATAATCCCTACTAGAAATCCTGACTTGGGAAAGAAAAAAAAGTCCTTTTCACTCTACAAAATCCATCTCCGTGCTACCTGCTCAACCAGCACATACCACTGATATGGCAATTATGGCAAATAGTCTCTGTACACTGATATGTTAGGTATCCTCTGCTAGACTAAGTTCCTTCAGAGCAACAACAGTCAACAATAAATATTTATTATGTACCTAGTACACTCTGGGTTCTATTCTAGGTCCTAGGAAAACAGTGCTGAACAAAAGGTCAAAATCCTGAACCCTACAGAGTTACATTTTGATTTAGCGAGACATAAAATATTTTATAAGTAGGAAATTAACAGAATACGTTATGAAGTGATAAGGAAACATAAAGCAGAGTAAAGAGACATGTCAATGAGAGTGATTTGTAATTTCATTAGCGTGTGTGTGTGTTTAAGTAGGCTCCATGACCAACGTGGAGCTTGAAGGCACGACCCTGAGATCAAGAGTTCACTGACGGAGCCAGCCAAGTACCCCAAGAGTGGTTTGTAATGTTAATAAGGTGGTTAGGGTAAGCATCACTGAAAAGGTGAGATTTTAGAAAAGACTTGAAAGAGACAGGTTCTTGTAGGTAAAACCTGGAGTGTCATCGCTTATCATAAGGGTGAATTTGAGGAAGTTATTTAAGTCTCTGTGCCTCAGTTCTCTCACCTGAAAAACAAAGATTATGTCAACTCCATAAGGTTAAAAGGATTGAGTTAACAGTTGTGAGCTTCTTGGAACATGTTAAGTACTATGATTTTTGAGATTTTTTTTAAATTAAAAAAATGTAAAAGGTAAAGGACAGGTTATGCAGATATTCAGGAGAAGAGTATGCCCAACAGAGGGCAGAGAAAGTACAAAGGCCCTGGTATTCAAGGAGCAGGCAGAGCAATGTGGCTAGAATAGACTAGGTTTTGCAAAAGGGAAAATGGGAGATGTCATCATAAAGAGAAAGGGGCACCCAAATTTTTAAAACCTTTAAAGCTTTTTAAGCAGAGAAGTGATCAACTGCTTCTGACTTTTACAAAGATCACTCTGTAAGGATAGTAACAACTGACGACTGCAGAAGTGGATTATTATGTACTAGGGTGGGAAACCAGGAGGCCAGTCAAGAATATATTCTAACAACCCAAGGAAGAGATAATGGCTTGGGCTATTATGGTAACAATGGAAGAGCTGAGAAGTGGTCAGATTCTGAATGTATTTTGAAAGCAGAGCCGACAGAATTTGCTAGTTCGAAATGAGGAGTCAAGAGGACTCTCAGGTTTTTGGCCTGAAGAACTAGAAAGATGGAGTGAGCATTAAAATGGACTGTGGTCTTAGTTGCAGTTGTGGACAGTGACTGAGACTTAACTAAAGCCAAGTGTTCAGCTAATTTCCTTACATGCATGAACACATTTAGTCCTCACTACCCACGTGGTATCACCTCTGTTAAGAGTATAAAACCCTAATTATTACTAAGCTGAGATTCAAAACTAACACTTGTTTTAAGCACCTGTATTTCTTAATGCTCAATACACCATTGTAATCACAGGATGCAGCATCTTCCAGAAGATAATAAATATTCAATATTTATTGAAATAATTGGATCTTCTGAATGTAGGTTAATTAAGTCAAGTGACCCAAGTTCAGTGCAGAAGTGTCTGGCCTCCTCAGATCTCAATCTCTGTATGTGACTGAGAAACAGATCCTGAAAGTCAGGAAATTATTTTTTTTTCCCCAATTCAGAATCACAATTTCAGAGATTAAACAGACTTTTCCACTTCCCTCAGTAGAGGAGCCACTAGTACAGGGTGCCTACAAAAGATACAGACAACGAATTTCATACAGTGATCACTGCCTTAACTGTATTTTGTCACTCTCCCCGCCCCCCTCGGCCTCTCATTCTGACTTCCCAGTTCCCTCTCTCTGGTGCTGTTTTTCTCAGCCCTACGTCTGCCCTCCCTCAAACAGAACAGGACTTCCTGCTGCCTTAACTTTTCTAGTGGTGCTTCCTCAACTTCTCCACCCTTTCCTTAACGCGGTCTCCTCCACCTGCGCCTCCTTCGGCGGCTGCTGGAGGGCGGTGGAGGGGCTCTCTCCCCTGGCCTTAATTCTGCAATCAAAAAGCCTATCGTACTTCAGATTTACAAGGAGAAGCAATTCTTTCAAGAAGACTTTATTGCTCCACCCCCTTGGAAACTTCCCCTATAGCCAATCGTTTATAACTGCAGCATGATATAACAGAAAGGGAGAGGTTCTGGAGGCAGAGGATCCAAGTTCCAATTTTAGATCTACCGCTCACTGGCTACCTTCTCGAGTCCATTTTTTCGTCTGTAAGACAGATACCATGACTACCCATTTTCATGGAGCTGTTAGGAGGCTCAAGTGAAGAAGGTATACGTGGGTCTCCACCCCTCCACATTATGCAACCTGGTATTCTTCACTGCGCTCTTATTACCGAACCTTTCTGGATCGCCAATGAAGGTCAGGGAGCCTGAATGACCCTCCTTCTATTCCCGTGACCCCTAAAACATCTACTGGGCACCCGGTAGGGAGTCAGTAAACGCGTGCTGCCCGCGACAGCTGAGCACCCAGGGCAGCAGCCTGGGCGCTAGGTTAGGGAGGTGCTCGAGATGGGGTTGGGGGCAGCCCGACAAATCAAGGTTCCAGAGGGCTTCGGTGTCCGCGTGCGTGAAACGCCGAGTAACGAACTGCTCAGCCCTCTTCCGCACAGCCCAATCTCTTGCCCCGACCCACACCCACCGGGGCTCGGATCTTAGGAAGCCTTCCATTTTACTGTCCNTCCGGCCGATCTGCTCCAGGCTGAGGAACTCGCTGGACAGGTCCAGGGGGTCGGTGGCCGAGGAGGCGGAGTGGCTGTGCAGCTCCATGCTGCTGCGGAGGACCACCATTTTTCCCTCTCCCCTCGCCTGGCGTCCGCAGCGGCAGACGGGCTCCAGTCAGACCCGCAGCCTCACAGGCTCTTCCGCGCTACGAATTCTGGCGCCACAAGCTCCGCGCCAGCGGCCGCAGCGCGCGCACCCGGAATCCCTCCGCCTGGGGTCCCGCCCACGCCTCCTCCCTGAAACGGGGGACTCGAAACTTTCCGCCCACCCGCCCAGCGACAGACTTCGGGCTGAAGTTGAGGAGGACCTGCACCGAGAGTGACTAGGACCTGAGCGGACAGGGGCGGGAGAACGCCGACTTCTTTTTCGTATATAGTTCCGGCTCGCTGAACTCAGCGGAGGGAGATGGCGGGTAACGGCACGAGGTTCGGTTTGGAATTTTGGCGCGTGGATGCCGGGGGGAGGGGAGTAGGGAGGCTCCTCCTGCTCTGATTGGCGGGCAGGGGCCTGGCGGCTCCTCCCAGCCCCGCCGGCCGCCTGCCTTCAGCTTCCCGCCACGCAGGATTCAAATGCAAAATGCCGAGTCCTTGACTAGAGCGGGATAAAGCCCCTGGCGTAGACAGGTTTTGACTTTGATCCTCAAGAGCTTTTTACCGATAGCTTAACCAAAACAATTTACCTATCAAAAGAAAACAGAAAGGAACCTAAAAGCTAGCCTGCAGAGTGCTATAGTTAAGGCCGCACGTTCTGTGCCCAGCGCTGTCGTATCCCACGTATACGATCTTGTGTAAATTACTCACCATTGCGGGTTTTAATTTCCTCAGCTGTAAATTAACTGCAATCGTAATAATAGTAATAAGAATGATAATACCTATGGCTTTAAGATATTCTACTTTAGAACCGTGTCTGCACCTGGTAAGAGCTCAATAAATGTTCCCTACTATTAAAGAATTATAGAAAATGGCTTCTCTAAGATACAGCCGTTACTTGACTACTTTGAAATAGATAGCACGCTGAAATGATCAGAATGTAAGAGGAGTTCTGGTGAAACTGAAAAAGCTTTATTGATTTGGATACCTACGTTTCCTTAATTCGACATTTATTAAATATTTATTGACCATCTATTATGTGCCAGGCAGTATTCTAAACACCGAGGACACGGCAGTGAATAAAAAGAACAAAAATGCCCCTGTGGAACTTAAGTTTTGGTGGGAGGAAAAAGACAAGAAACTAAGTAGATGTTATCATAAGTGTTGAAATATAAAGTAGGGAAGGGCAAGGAGAGAGGGAAGCCTACCATTTTAAACAGGATGATTAAGGAAGGTGTCATGGATAAACGTAAGCATAGACCGAAACGAAAAGTAGTTAGGTATATCCGGGAGTAGAAAGACGCAAGAAGGGAGAGGAGAGGGAGTTAAAGAGACCAAAGAAGAAAGAGCCTCTATGAGTAGATGTGGGCCTCAGCTTTAAGATTTTCTCCTTTTTATTACAAGTGAGATTAAAAGACAATACAGGGTTTTGAATAAAGGAGTGACCNCGCGGCTCAACCAACTGAGCCACCCAGGCGCCCCAGGAGTGACCTTTTCTGACTTCTTCAAAGAATCCTTCTGGCTGCTACATGGAAAATGCAATCTTTGGGTTTATTTAAACTAAAAAAAAATGTTGTTTATCTAAACTTCCAATTTCAGTGGGTGTCCTGTGTTTTTATTTGCTAAATTGGGCAACCCTCGTTGGGAGGCCACTGCAGTTAGTCAGGCAAGAGATGATGACAGTGAAGATAATTAATAGTTGGATTCTAGATGTATTGGAAGAAAAGAGGCAAGTGAACTTGCTGGTTAATTGGATTTAGGTGTGGGAGAAAGAAAGGCATCAAGGAAGAGTCTATTTTTATTTTTATTTTTTCCTTGAGCTAATGGAAAGACGCTGCTGCACTTAACTGGGATGAAGAAATTTGCTAAACAAATTTGGAGAGAATGTCAGGAATTCCCTTTGATGCATGTTTAAGATGCACAAGTTATTATATATGTTCTGTACTTAAAATTTGGCCTTTGAAAAAGTTTTCACACATGTATGCATTATGTTTATCACAGAATTATTTGTAATGTCAGAAAACTGAAAACAACGGAATGTCCTTCAGTAAAGCCTGTCTTAAAAAGGATGCTATGCAGGGGCATGGGGGTGGCTCAGTTGGTTAAGCCTCCGGGGTTAAGCATCCGACTCTTGGTTTTGGCTTAGGTCATGATCTCTCAGTTGGTGAGATGGAACCCTACATATGGGTCTGAGCCTGCTTGGGATTCTCTCTCTCTCCCTGTCTCTCTCTTTGCCCCCTCCTGCTTGTGCTCTGTCTCAAAATAAGTAAACATTAAAAAAAGAAGAAGAATGTTCTATAGTCTTTAAAACTATGTAACTCTGTTAATTTAATTCTATAAAAAGTTGGGCACAATGCATTGTAACTTGCTAAGAAACTACAAAGAAGTATCATACAGTTCCATCTTTGTTTTAAAAAAGTATATGTGTGGGGGTCCCTGGCTGGTTGAGTGAGTGGAATATGCAACTCTTGGGGTTGTAAGTTCGGGCCCCATGTTTGGTGTGGAGATTATTTAAAAATAAAACATGAAAAAGTGTGTGTGTGTGTGTGTGTGTGTGTGTGTGTGTGTGTATGGTTAAGTTTGGGATGGTGATACTAATGTTTTTATATAGTTTGTACTTTTCTCCATTTTTCTGATTTTGCATTAAATATGTGTCACCTTTATAACAGAAAAAAAAGCTTTAAAGTGATTGTTTACCCAATATAAATGGAAGAGGAAAGAACAATATTTAGAGTAGCATAGTCTACCCTTATGTACACTTTATGCATGTTATATATACCTCAATAAAAATTTATGAAAAGAACTTCTACCCAAAATGCATATGCATTTGTGATTGTGTTAGATTATCACCAGATTGATCGACCTCCACAGAAATTTTAGCAGTCATTTTAGTTCATTTAAAAAAAGTAAAGAGGCATTTGGGTGGCTGAGTCCGTTAAGCCCGTGACTCTTGATTTCAGCTCAGGACATGATCTCACAGTTTGTGAGTCTGAGCCCCGTGTTGGGCTCTGTGCTGACAGTGCAAAGCCTGCTTGAGATTCTGTTTCCCTCTTTCTCTGGCCCTCCCCTGCTCTCTCTCAAAAATAAATTAACGTTCAAAAGATTTATAATAAAATAAAGGAACAGAAATTTTAGAACACCAAGAGATAGAGACAGCCAAAGGGTTTTCTCTGTTCCTTTATTCTCTCCCCAACAATATTAAGAATAACAACACTTAAAAAAAAAAAAAAAGAATAACAACACTTGCTTCAGCCTTTGGTTGGTAAAGTTGATTGAATTGTGTACCCCAAAAGGATATGTCCAAGTCCTAAACTCTGACACCTGTAAATGTGACCTTATATGTAAATAAGGTCTTTGCAGATGTAATTAAGGACTTTGAAATGAGGTCATCCTGTTATGGTAGACCCTAAACACAGTGACTGGTGTCCATTGTGAGAGAAAGGAGAGGGGTGTTTGACACATAAACACACACATTGAAGAAGGGAATGTGAAGATAGAGACAGAAATTGGAATGATGCATCTATAAGCCAATGAATGCCAAGGATTTCTAGCAACCAACAGAGGCCAGGAGAGAGATACAGAACAGATTCTCCTCCAGAGCCTCCAGAAGGAACCAACCTTTCTGACACCCTGATTTCAGGCTTCTGGCCTCCTGAGAAGAAATTTCTGGGTTTTCTTTCTTTTTTCTTTTTTTAAAATGTTTTATTTATTTTTGAGAGAGAGAGACAGAGTAAGAGTGGGGGAGGGGCAGAGAGAGAGGGAAATACAGAATCTAAAGCAGGCTTTAGGCTCTGAGCTGTCAATACAGAGCCCAACGCAGGGCTCAAACTCGAGAACTGCTAGATCATGACCTGAGCTGAAGTCAGATGCTTAACCGACTGAGCCAACTAGGCACCCCTCTTTCTTTTTTCTTTTTAAAGCCACTTATTTTGTAGTAATTTGTTACAGCAGCCTTAGAAAACTTATGGGATGTTTGCATGTATAGGAGGATTAGGAGGAACTTAACCGTGGGGGAGAAGGGGGGAAATGGTGGGGGAGAGGGAGGGAGGCAAACCATGAGAGACTCTTGAATGCTGAGAACAAACTGAGGACTGATGGGGGGGGGAGGGGAATGGGGGTGATGGGCATGGAGGAGGGCACTTGTGAGGATGAGCAATGGGTATTATATGGAAACCAACCAACTTGGCAATAAATTATTTGTTAAAAAAAAGGAAAAAAGAAAAAAAGAAAGAAAACTTATGGGTTGGTCTGGAATTTGTCTTTGGCAGGTAATATTTCTTTCCTTTTAATTTTAGCTATTGTAGATAGGAATTATTTGATTTAGGAAAAAAGGGACCCTGGAAACAGATTCTTTCTCACAGCCTCAAAAGCTTACAGAGGATTAAGTGTTTTTACTTCACATATGACAGAAAAGAGGGCTGAGGTAAGAGCTAAGCATAAGTACATTTCCTCATTTGAAATGAGGTTATAGGTGGGTCCCTTTCTGTTCTTGTTCTTCTGGTAACAAAGTTAGAAAGTAAACATCAACTTGGACAGGGATTTCTTTCAGGAATGTTGTGAATGTGCCCTTACCTACATTCAATAGCTAATCTCATTGATTTCTGTTAAAAGAAAAAAAAAACATTAATCACATAGAGGTGTGTGTGTGTGGGGGGGGTTATAGTTGCCATTTGCCATTTTTTAAACTACTCTGAATTTAAACAGACACATTTATTTGAGAGATTTTGAGTGGGTCTGGATTAGTCATGGTCCCATCTTTTATGGAAATCCTACAGGGACAAATACTTCATTTCCCTGTTAACCTGGCAATTAGGACTCAGGCATGTGACCTCAGCTCAGTCAATGGACTGCTCCCACCTCAAACATTCATTGCCTCATGAAGGAGTGACCCAAAGATGCAAGGGCAGAGATTATTCACGGTGGCAGCGGCAGGTGGTACAGAGACACTGGCCTTAATGGAGGCATCCTAACCAGCCGGTTCTTGGAATTTTGAATTATACTAGTAAATTTGGTTTCTTGTTTAAGTTAGCCAGAGATGATTTCTGTCGTTTGCCAACAAGAACTGTCTGGTACAGAGGCTTTGGATCAGAAGGGAAAATTTTACCAGTGGTTTCCTAGAATGGACGCTGACATAAAGAATGTTGAGAGACCACGTGAGACAGATGCCCCCTTTCAGGTCTGGGGGGGCGGAAGGCTGGGAGAGAGGGTATGCAGGCACAGGAAGTGAGCTGGGAAGAGATCTCATAATTTTGTGATGTGGTTTTCAGACTTTCTCTCTTTATCAGCCTCCCCTGAATATACTTACATTTCTCAGTCTTCCCACCTAAGGTGTGGTACACAGCCCTGAGCCCGACATCACAGGCATGGGCTGGCCCATGCAGAGGGCCCTGTGACTACTGCCTCCCTCCTACCCCATTGTAAGTAAGATGAGTAATAACAGTCTTGCATTCAACCCAACCCAACTCCTCACCCCTAATGGGGAGGTGCCCCCTCCCCCTCCAGCTCCCACTGTATGTTGCCACCTTAGCACTTTATATTGAAATGACCCTTTTAACACAGGGAAGTAGTAGTCAGATAAATGCAAACTAAAATAACAATGGGAACTCCAAGGATGGGTTTTTTGCCTATTTTTTTTAAGTTTATTTATTTACTTTGAGAGATAGTCAGTGTAAGCAGTGGAGGAGCAGACAGAATCCCAAGCAAGCGCTGTGCGCGCCATCAGCACACAGCCTGATGCAGGGCTCAAACTCATGAACCTCAAACTCACAACCGGAGCCAAGATTGGGAGTCAGATGCTTAATCAGTTGTGCCACCGAGGTGCTCCTGTTTTTTGTTTTTTAAATAACAATACTCAGTGTAAAAAAAAAAAAAATAATGTGATATTGAAGTATAGGCTTATTTCTTTTTTTATTTAATAAAAATTTTTTAAAATGTTTATTTATTTTTGAGAGAAAGAGAGAGTGTGAGTAGGGAGGGGCAGAGAGAGAGAGAGGGAGACATAGAAACTGAAGCAGGCTCCAGACTCCAAGCTGTCAGCACAAAGCCCAACACAGGGCTCCAACTCAAAAACTGTTAGATTAGGACCTGAGCTGAAGTCAGGTGCTCAACCAACTAAGCCACCCAGGCACCCCAGGCCCACTTCTTAAAAGCATAATAGCAACACAGGGATAACTGGGTGCCTTAGTTAAGTGTCCAACTCTCCTTTTGTTTTTATTTTAATTTATTTTGAGAGAGCACAAGTGGGGTAAGGGCAGAGGGAGAGAGGGAAAGAATTCCAAGCAGACTGCCAGCATAGAGCCCGACACGGGGCTTGAACCTATGAAACATGAAATGATGACCTGACTCAGCCAAGCCACCCTGGCGCTTCACCTCTTGATTTAGGCTCAGGTGATGACCTCACAGTTTGTGAGACTGAGCCTTGCATCAGGCTCTGCACTGACAGCAGGGAGCCTGCTTGGGATTCTCTCTCTCCTTCTTGCTCTGCCCCTCCTGGCTCGTGGATGTGGGTGTGCATTCTCTCTCTCTCTCAAAATAAATAAACATTGAAAAAAATAAAAGCAATATAGCAACATGTATCAAGAGACCTGGAAAATATTTAAAGCCATTGGCCCAGGAATACACCCTCTAGGGCTCCATCCTAATGTTAATTATCAGAGGCATGGACCAAGATTTATGTACAAAAATGTTAATTGCAGGGGTGCCTGGGTGGCTCAGTCGGTTGAGCGTCCAACTTCGGCTCAGGTCATGATCTCACTGTCCATGGGTTCGAGCCCCGTGTCGGTCTCTATGCTGACAGCTTAGAGCCTGGAGCCTCCTTCAGATTATGTCTCCCTCTCTCTCTGACCCTCCCCTGCTCATGCTGTCTCCCTCTCTCTCTCTTAGAATAAGTAAAACATTTTAAAAAAAATGTTAATTGCAGCTTTATTTAACAGTAGGATCTAAACACTAAATATACAAAAGTAGGGGGAAAGTTGAGTGAGCCATAGTCTGTCAATGCAGCTCTTTGGGTTGATAAATTTGATTTTTAAGACTGTATTTTCTTAATTTTTTTAGAGAGAGAAAGTGGAAGGAAGGGCAGAGGGAGAGAATCTTAAGCAGGCTCCATGCTCAATGTAGAGCCCAACATAGGCTTCGATCCCATGACACTGGGATCATGACCTGAGCCAAAATCATGAGTCAGTCACTCAGCTGACAGAGCCACCCAGGCACCCCAAGACTCTATTAAAAATATTTGTTATTACACAGTAAGACAGTTGGACAAGATGGGGCTTAGGGACGCCAAACTGGGTGCAGTAAAAAAATCTGCATATAACTTTAGACTCCCTCAAAACATAACTACTAATTGCCTTCTATTGACCAGAAGACTTACTGATAGCATAAATAGTCGATTAACACTTAATTTGTATGTTACAGGTATTATATGCTGTATTCTTATGATAAAGTAAGAGAAAAGAAAATTGTTAATTAAGAAAAACTGTAAGAGAAAATACATCTGCTGTACTGTAAAAGCTCTGTATAGAAGTGGACCCACACAGTTCAAACTTGTGTTGTTTAAGGGTCAACTGCACATGTAAAAACAGCGAAGCAGCACAGAAGTGTAAAAAATAGAGGTACAAGTTGCTCTGTGTGATTGCTATGAGGAAAACGGAGTTTTCTCTTTCTACTGGGGTTGCCAAGCCTGGAAAATGCGAATGTGGGGCTGCCAGCAGCCATCCTTCCCACAGCAGGAAGTGAAGTCATTTCAGGATGGAGCCAAGCACTGAGAAGCAGGCTGTGAGGAAAGAAGGCTTGGGGAAGTGGATTCTGCTTCTGGCCCCTTGAGACCCAGGTTTCTGCAGCTCCTCTTTCGACTCTGAGAGCCACTCATGGTCCTTCCTGTTAAACAAGCTAATAAACAGCCTTTCTGCCTTGACTTCTTACTGAATGAGCCATGACTGATACTGGGCCAGCTGCTTGGTTGGAATCAAATTATATGGTTGGTGCTATAAGTCTGTTCTAATGACCAATTAATTCTTTCAATGACATGAAATGGGCTTGGTAAACCACTAAAGGCCCCTAAATAATCACCTCTTCTTCATGGTCACAATTCATTCTGGGAATAGGTATCAAGTTCACAAAGTGTAGAGTCTGGAATACATATTTTTCCTTTTTATGAAACTTAAGACAAGTATTCATATTTAGTCTTATGTCCTCTCCTCCAACATATTTTCTCCAAGATCCATAATAAAGGCTTTGGGATCATACTCTAGAGTGATTTCAGTATGCTGGGATATAGCTCATCTGGGTCTGAAGATTTTTAACCCTTATAAGGCAAATTGGTGCTTTCCACCACTATACCCATCTTGGCTTTAATTTCCTCTTATTGCTGTTTACCTTATTCTTCACAGCCCGAGGATCATTTTCTTTGACAGAGAAGAGAGGAAACACAATCAAAGTAGACTTAGTTTTCTTTCACTTACATGGTCCCTTATCACATATCACAAGGTCCCAAGCGATAGTATTATCTTTCTTTTTCTTTTCTTCTAACTCTTAATATTGAGGATTAAAAATACCTCCTCCCTCAATTAAAAAACACCCTTTGGTGGTTAAACCTCAGTGTATCATGTGCTGCCTACTTCTTGATCTCCCCTTTCACATCTGTGGCTCTCTTATCCTTTCCTTTGTTCTGTGTCCTTTTCTGTAAACCCCAGCCCTTTGACACCCTTATTTCATTAAGTTTTGGGTTCTCTGAGTGCAGTCTTATTTCTTCCTCATCTAGATCATTGGACTTTACAGATCAGAATTTGGTTCTAAGCATTAGAACCTTATTCCTCTGAAACCATATTGCTTTTTATAGTCTCTACTATGAAATCACATGAATTTAAAAAAGATCTATATTTTTAATAAAAAAGTTCCTACTTATAGGAGAATGTTTGAAGTATAAAGAAAGCACATTATGGCAGAGATTCCTGGCTCTCCACTACCCCCTTCTCTGTTGTTTGCCCAGCAACTCCAGACCACCTCCAGCCTGGGTAAACCAGAGAACTTCTCTGCTGATAGGCAACCCATGCCTTCTCCAACCAGGTGCAAACCCCTTTCAAATTTGTCTTTCTCGAGTACTTGTCCTCAGCCCTAGGTACCATATAGTTTCCTTATATCTTTTGGTTTCATTTTTATCTTAGTTAATTCTTGAAATTCAACTTCCCTTAAGTAGAGAAGGAGTAGAGGGGAACAATTACCAACCAGTGGTGTAGGGACACCTTAGGAATCTGAGAGTCAGCTGGCTTAGAAGGCTCTCAGAGTGCCTAGGGGGAATGGAGAGATTGGGGGAAGAAAGGGAGGCTTGGTGAAGGAATGATTGCTCAGCATGTGACCATGGCAGCCACAGGTAACTGTGCATAGGCCATAAAGGGCTTCCCTAATAAGTATGAGCAAGTGGCTGCCTGCAGGCCTCACAGGGGTCTGGTTTCTGTGTCAAGAGGGCTGCAGGAAGGTTATTGCCAAACTGAAACTGTAAGGTCACAGAGGGACTGGCTCTGAGCCCAAGGCTGGGGCAGACTCCACTGGATGTTCTCAGGACCACACTCCACACACTCTTACAGCCTCCCAGAAACTGCAGAAAGCTTCTTCCTCCAGCACATTTTACTGAGAAGGCTTAACTTGGTGCCCGCTTTAAAGGAGAAATGCCTAAAGGAATTCTGTTATTTATAATAGAGCTTATACTGAAGTGTGTACTTAGAGCAGAGAGGCAAGAAATTGGTAACTGCCCAAGGGCTTATGCTCAGTCTTTAGTATTTATGTATGGGATTCTGAACTCACGAGACTGGAAAAATCTGACTGCACATGGCCTATAAACCAACTAAGAATTTCAGTTTTCATAATGGCAAGTATCCTGATCAGTTACATATTTTGATTACCAGTATAAGACAATTCAGAAGGCTATTAAGTATAAAGTGAAAGCCCATACTACTCATTCATCAGAGATTAACACTGTCTTAATAATGTGCTGCCTTTCCTTCCAGATTGCCAGCAAATACATGATTTACACAAAATGAATGCCGTGTGAACTCTTTTTAAACTTTAAAAACTTATTCTATCAAGGGATCAATATATCTTTCTGAGTCAATACACACAGTTCTCCTATTAAAATCAAATGTCACAATACGGCGAGATTTGGGGGTGCTGTTCCTCTCTAAAAACTTCCGATGCGGACGTGTTTGGAAATAACTCCCCCTCCTTCCCCGGGCTCCCGCGGCTTCTAGGATAAAACTGCTAAAGGTTCGTTTTTCACATACACGGTTCTCTTATTTCGCTTGGCCTTCTGCATATCTTCTGGTTCCTCCACGGCCGGCAACCTCAACCCTGGGCTGGAGGAAAGTTTCACACGCCTCCGGGAGACTGTTGAAACAGTTCAGGATCGGGCGGTTTGCACACTCCACGCCGTCTCCGCACCCGGGCAGGACACCCGCAGGCGACCTCTGTTCTCCCTGCTGACCGGATCCTCGGGCTTACAGCCCNNNCTACCGGTATCCGCAAAACCCGCGCGGCCGCCGGCTCTCTCCACCCGGAACTTGCACCGCCCCCCGCCCCCAGCACAGCGCGCCCGGAACCTGCGTCGCTCGCTCCGCCCAGACTCCGCCTACCCGACCCTGGCTCCACCACCCGGGAACTGCACCAGCTGCCCCGGGCTCCGCCCCGAGAATCCGAGCTGCCCGGTGTGCCCCGGCTCCTCCTCCGAGTCCTGCACGCGGGGCTGGTCCTGTCGGTCCGCCTTAGGCCTTGGGCTAAGCCAGCCCGCCATGGAGGGGGATGTCCCCGCCGCTGCAGCCGCCCGCTACCAGCCGGCCAGCCCCCCGCGGGACGCCTGTGTCTACAACAGCTGCTACTGGTGAGGGGGCGCGGGTGCAGCCCCCCGGCATCTCCCTGGCTCTCTCGGTCGCGGCGTCGCAGCCAGGCCCCGCCTCTTCCCGGCCCCTCCCCGGGGGCTCTGGGCCTTGACTGGCGGGTTTTCTGGCTTGGGGGATGAGGGAGCGGGAATGGCAGCCCTCGTCTCTTGAGTGGAGCGTAGACTTTTGGACGGTGGGGGTGGGGTGGGCGGAATTCCCAGGAACGGTAGGGTCGGTAGTGCATTATTGATGCCTGGCGCTTTTCACCTGGACATTTCTCAGCAGATCTCCGGGCTTGGGAGCCAGGAAGGGAAGGTGGGGGCAGAGGGTGGAGCGCAGAGCATCTGCAAATTACTCTGCTGAAGCCTTTGTGGTTTCACACTGTCGGGAAGGTCATTTTAATTTTGGAAGAGAATGGAAGAACGTAGATTTTGCAGTAACTTTCTCAAGGTCATCAGCTAATAGCAGCCAAGAATCCAGTTCAGGCCTTCTTGTGACCAGAAACCATGAGCTTAACCACCATGTTGTCGTTATCACACCAGTTATATTTACATAGCATTTGCTATGTGCCAAAACATTGTGTTGATTGTTTATGTAAACTAATTGATTTGAGTCCCACAATTACCCTAGGAAGTAGGTACTATTGTTACCCCATTTTAAAGATGAGAACACTGAGGCACAGAGGAGTGCAACTAATTTGTCTAAGGCCACATATCTTGTGAGTGAAGGAATGGGGCTTTACCTGCAGGGTTTGGTTCTGGAGGCCACACACTATACCCCTATCCTAGGCTACCTGTGTGGCTGAATCACCACTCCTACCTTTGTCTTTTCCACTCCCACACCTGTCTTGACCGTCCCTGAGTAATGACTTCTTCCCCAACTTCCAGTCTCTGCGAAAGAAACCTTAGTGCCATCTAAAACTACCTTTCCCTCCTTTAGCTGGTCATCAAACCACTGTCACCAAGAGTTTAGCATTCATTCAAGTCTGATTGCATGTCAGGGCCAGTGCTAAGTGTTTCCATCCATGGCTAGGAGATAGGTTTTATCGTTGACCTCATTTTACTAATGAAAAGACTGAGCCACAGAGAGGCTCACATCTAGCAAGAGGCAATGCTGAAACTAGAATTTCTGTAATGTAGGAGTCCATGCTTCTTATATATATAAATTTAAGTATAATTTATATATATAATGTTTATTGTTGAGAGAGAATACGCTCAAGGCAGGGTCAGAGAGAGAGAGAGAGAAAGGGAGATGGAGAATATGAAGCAGGCTTGAAGCTGTTACCACAGAGCCCAATGCAGGGCCGGAACCCACGAACGGTGATCTCATGATCTGAGCTGAAGTCAGACGCTTATCCAGCTGAGCCACCCAGGCACCCCCAGGAGTCCATTCTTCTTAACTACTGCACTTTGTTTCTGCCTTACCTCTCAACTAAATACTGTTCTTGTCCCTAACTCCCATTCACTGTTTTATTTACTTAGTCAGTAAATGTTTGTTAGGCACTTGGACCGTGTGAGGCACCATTTAGGTCTTTGGAATACAGCAGTGAACAGAGTAGACAAATTCCTTGGGAAGATCTCATGGTTCTTCTGTTTTGGTTCAGGGAAAGGAGGCAAAGCCAAGTAAACCATATTTGGGTGGTGTTAAGTGCTATGAGAAAAACAAAGCTAGGTAAGGGACGGTTACTCACTATTTCATAATGGATATTTAAAGAAGGCATTGTTGATCAAGTGGCATTTGAGTAGAGATCTGAAGAAAAAGGGGTTGGGGCTTTGTGGATTTGGAAGAAAATCATGGCAGGCAGGGGAGTGGTTCGTGCAAAGGCTCTGGGAACAAAGTGTGCTGGAGTATTCTAGGAACAAGATGGCGGGCACAACGGGAGTGGAGCCATTTGGTGGAAGAATGGAAGGGGGTGGACGTCTCCTCAGTAGATTTCTCCTTTAAGTTCCTTCAGCCATGGGTTGGGCCCCCACTGGCTGTCAGGGGCCTATTCCCGTCTTTCCTTATAGGCCTCTGCCCAGATCTCTCATATCCCCTTCTCAGGTCCTGAACGTTAGCGGGCTTCACACTGATGAAAGCCTTTGTAAATTCAGATGAGTCCTAGAATCACCTAGGAGCTTGTAAAGCATGTACATCTTAGGGTCCCACTCTAGTGAGTCTGGATGTGTGAACTGTACAGTTGTGGAGTCTTACGCTGGTTCATTGATCCCATTTCGAGGAATACAGGCATAGACAATTAAGCTTGTCTCCTGAGCACAGCAAGTCCTTTAAGATCTGGTCACCATATGTTTCTCCAAACTCATTTTGAACCTGTCCGCCGTGGCTTTGTTGACATTTTGAGCGTGCTAATGTTGTGAGGGGGCTGTCCTGTGTATTGTAGGATATGTAGCAGCATCCCTGGCCTCCACCCACTAGATGCCTGTAGCACCCTCCCGCAATTTGTGACAACCAAAAATGTCTCCAAATAGTGCCAGATGTTCCCTGGGGAGCAAAATCGCCGCTGGTTGAGAACCAGTGTTCTACCCTGTCAAAATCTATCAGGTAGGTGCACCTTACTGTGTTTGTGGCAGGTTCTTATAACTTGAAATCAATGCCTCCTCTCTGCTTCTGTTAGCTTCTGTCAGTTGTTACTGATCTGCTAAGGCTCAGCTTAATGCTGATAGTGGTAACCAATATTTGTGTGGCACTAGGTGGCTTACGGAGCACATCTGATTCTGTTGTATTCTTCATCGCCTCCTGTGCCCCAGGGCTCCTTTCCTTCTGCCTCCTTCACTGATGTCAGCCCATTGCTGGTAACCCTTGCAGAATCTTATTTATTTATTTTATTTATTTATTTCTGAGAGAGAGAGAGCATGAGCAGGGGAGGGTCAGAGAGAGAGAGGGAGACACAGAATCCGAAGAAGGCTCCAGGCTTTGAGCTGTCAGCACAGAGCCCGATGCGGGGCTCGAACCCATGAACCGCAAGATTGTGACCTGAGCCGAAGTCGGTGCTCAACCAACTGAGCCACCCAGGCACCCCACAGAATCTTATTTTAATGCTGCTTTGTTAGCCTTTCTGCTACCAAAATTATCATCCAGTAGGTCGGAACATTATTGTCACCATAACCCCCTCTGCCCTTTTTTAAAACCAGTTAAATGGGTGCTAGTGATCACACCCAATCTGGGGCTCTTCCTGTTCCAACAGCAGCTCCCAGCATTTCCAAGTATAAGGCCCTCCTTTTTTATTTTATTTTATTTTTATGTTTTTAAATGTTTTATTATATATTTTTTGAGAGAAAAAGAGAGACAGCATGAGCAGGGGAGGGGCAGAGAGAGAGGGAGACACAGAATCGGCTCTAGGCTCCGAGCTGTCAGCACAGAGCCCTGTGCAGGGCTCGAACTCATGAACTGTGAGATCATGACCTGAGCCAAAGTCATACACTTAACCAACTGAGCCACCCAGGTTCCCCAAGGCCCTCCTTTTTCAAACATCAGATGTCTCTTGAGATCCTCCTTCATGATATTAATTGTACTTTTGAAAAAAAAAATTGATGATAAAAAGGGACTATAGGTTCAGTAACTCTTACATTTTTTTTCCCTCTGTGTAACATTCACACATATTTGGAAAATAATAAACAAAGTATGTGCAGCCATATATGTATTCAGCCTGCTAACAGTTCTTGTGGTATAAATGGATTCTCGAAGTCTTTGTGGTAATTCTTTGCCCATCCTTGGGACTGGGAGAGGGGAACAAACAAGGAGAAACCACTGACCTATATACCTCCTCCATCTTCCTGTGTCGCTCGGAATTAATGACTCCCTCTTCTATGCATCTTTTATGGCCTTCTATGATGCTTGCTTATTTATGGATCTGTATGTCTCCTCTCACTGTCTGTGAGCTCTCATTTATCATTATATCCTCCAAGCACTTAGCACAGTGCTTTTACATCACAGGCTCTTCAAGATGCTTGTGAGCAACTCCAGAATGTCTGCGGGCTGGACAGACAGATGTCTTCTGAAAACTTGGTCTCAGGACAGCCAGATTTAAGAAAATTTAGCTAATAGGGGCGCCTGGGTGGCTTGGTCAGTTGAGCATCCGACTTTCGCTCGGGTCATGATCTCGCGGTTCCTGGGTTCAAGCCCCGCGTCGGGCTCTGTGCTCACTGCCGGTTCAGAGCCTGGAGCCTTTTTCAGAGTCTGTGTCTCCCTCTCTCTCTGACCCTCCCCTGCTCATGCTGTCTCTCTCTCTCTCTCTCCTAGAAATAAATTAAAAAAAAAAAAGAAAAGAAAATTTAGCGAATACACGCTTTATGTCATCTTGAAACAGTATGCTTTTTGTTACTCTATGCTACATATCCTGTGGAAGTAGTATGTGGCAATCTCCTGTTTTTACCTCCATCACTACTTTTTCTGTGAGATTTCTTAGGTATTGCAGAGAAAAACAGTGTCATGGGGAAAAAATACACATATGCTCAGCTTTAGTACTTTAAGTGCAGTTGTATTGAGCATTGAGACAGACAAGGTCAAAACTGTGAATTGAAAATTTGTATTACCATAAAATGGTGGTATTCATCAGTGCCATTCATGCCTTACTTCATTTTCAGGTGGCGTGGTGTAGGTGTTTGGAAATTAGGCTTTGACAGATTGAGTCACAAGTATGAGCTGAGTGTTGATGTAGCTCATTTTCAGCAAAGGTGCTGTGTGGCTCGTTAGGAAAAGATAGCAATCCAGAGGCTGAGCTCTGAATACTGCCAACAGTGACTGTTTTTGTTTGTGTGGGCCTGTGCCCATGGCTGCCAGTATGGCTTGGTTTCATTCACTGAGCGTTGATTTACTTAGGTGGTTCTGACTACTGCTTTAAATATCTAAAGGTCTGTCATGTAGAAAAGAGATTCATCTGGGGCAGAAGTATAGGAATATGGAGTTCAGTTCAGTATAAGAAAGAACTTTGTAAAAATCAGGGTCTGTTTCGTGCTAGAGGGCCGCAGGAAATCCCACTCACAGAGTCTCCCTCTGAAGGAATTCCTAGGCATATCATGTAGCTGCCCCTGGTCCTTTCCAGCCAGAAGCCCTCCTATCCAAAACACTCATCCTGCCCCATTCCTGAGGGGAGCAGTGAACCAGTGTTAACTAAGATTTATCCAGTGTTTGTAATGTGATATGATCACCCCCATTTTACAGATGAGAAAAGCAGATACCCAGGTCAAGACGTTCAAAGCTTCTTACCTCATAAATGGCACAGTTGAAATTCCACTTGTATCTCAAGTCCCTGAACCCAGAACTTGTGGAGTATTGATGTAGCATTTTATCAGTGATGAAAGGCCTCTATGTGCAAAGCACTGCTAGGGCAGGTCATGAGCACCGTGTTAGGAGAGAAGCCTGTACACAGTTAAGTAACACTTTGTTGAGGATGTTTTAGAGGAGGCTCAAACATCAGCCACTTGTTGGATGAGATCGTGTTTAAAATCTTGTCCAACTGTTTTATGTCCTCATCAGTCTTCTATTCAAATTTGAAAGACATGGAGCATTACTGTTTAATTATATTGATCAAACTATTATTTTATTTCAGTGAAGAAAATATTTGGAAGCTCTGTGAGTACATCAAAAACCATGACCAGTATCCTTTAGAAGAGTGCTACGCTGTCTTCATATCTAACGAGAGGAAGATGGTAAGTTGGTGAGTGACAGCAGAAAGAGAACAAGAGATTTAGAATGACAATAGACACTAAATATAGCATGGGGTTAGCATTGTCCTAAAATCTGCTTTATACAATACAGCAACATTTTAAGTTTGTTTTTGGAGAGAGACAGTGCTAGTTGGGGAGAGGGGCAGAAGGAGAGACAGAATCTTAAGCAGGTTCTGCGCTGAGCGTGGGGTTCGCGCTCATGACCATGAAATCAAAAGTTGGATGCTTAACCAGCTGAGCCACCCGGTTGCCCCTAAAGTTTATTTTTGAATGAGATATTTTTTTCCTTTCAGGGCATGGTTGAATTAGAAAAGTTTAGTCCCTTATTTGTAGGTCAAGAAATAGATGGTGGTATATTTACATAGATTGAGTCCGTTTCGATATTAGGTTAGAGCTTTTAACATTGCTGAGACTACAGCCACATACTGTCAGGCTTGAAGTGGATGTCTCTGTCTCTGAAGTTTAAATAAAATAATGATGAACTTACATGAGGTATTAAAAAGGCAAGCCCTTAAAAAACAAAGGGAGCTCTTTAATATTTTGTAAAGTACTTTTTTTTTTTTTTAAAGATCTGATTTTTAAGTAATCCCTGTTCCCAGTGGGGGTGGGTGGGGGCTCGTACTCACAACCCTGAGATCAAGAGTCACATGCATTACGGGCTGAGCCAGCCAGGCGCTCCATAAAGCACTTTTGTGAGCATTATCATGTTTGATGCTAATGGGAATACGGTGAAGCAGGCAGGGTTGAGACACCTGTCTCCATTTTATAGATGAGGAAATAGAGACCCACGGAGGTCCTATGAATAATGAGGGCAAAGCAAGACTTGAACCTGCCAGGCCTTCTGGTTCCCAGTTGAGGTCTCTTTGTGCTCTCCAAAGAACATCAGATAATTAATTTTTTGCGTTTTCATTGTTAAGGACACTTGGAAGGATTTAGATTTCTTCTTCATTCTTTTACCTTGATTGTCGGTTGCTTGGAAATATTTTATTTTTAATTTATGTATTGCTTTAAAGAATTCAGTAGTGGTTTAACTGTAGTTGTGGCTTATGAAATTGATTGTATTTTATAGATACCTATCTGGAAACAACAAGCAAGACCTGGAGATGGACCTGTGATCTGGGTAAGATGGTCAATAAAGAAGTGTCTGGTGCCTTAGTACTTGTAATCCCTGAGTGGTCGCTATGTTTTGGTAAAGAAGAAGTGATAGGGCAGTTGAGACCGGCCATGATAACTATTAATACTTGACCTTTTGGGAATAGATGTTATTTTGTCTCAGGTAGTACTTACAGACATGTTTTCATTTAATTTTATTATAGGAAAGATTTTATTTTGTTTTATTTAAGTATTTTTTTAAAGCTTACTTATTTTGAGAGGGAGGGGGGAGGGGCAAAGAGAGGGGGAAAGAGAATCCTAAGCAGGCTCCACAGTTTCAGTAGAAGCCCTACATGTCACTCGAACTCATGAACCATGAGCTTATGCCCTAACTTGAAATCAAGAGCCAGATGCTTAACCAACTGAGCCACCCAGGCACCCCTACAGGCAGATATATTTATCGTCTCCTAGATTCTTATTCATTTAACACTGTAAGGAACTTAAGCAATATCTAGTTCAGTTGCACTTTAGAATTATCTGGATATTGTGTTAAAACCATAGGTTTCTGGGGGCGCCTGGGTGACTCAGTGGGTTAAGCATCTGACTTTGTATCAGGTCATGATTTCTTGGCNGGAGTCACAGACTGAAACAGGCTCCAGGCTCTTGAGCTGGCAGTCAGCACAGAGCCCGACGCGGGGCTCGAACCCACGAACCGCGAGATCATGACCTAAGCGAAAGTTGGACGCTTAACTGACTAAGCCACCCAGGCGCCCCAGGAGTTAGTATTCTTAGCAGACCCCAGAGTGACCATGACTAGCTATGAAAACCCGGATCTACTCCAACCGTTTCATTTTTCAGGTGAAGAAATGAGCCCAGAAGTCAGAGTGAGAAGCTCAAGGTTATCTAGCTGATCAGTGGCAGGACTAGGTCTCAGGCCCTGGCCCTTTCTAGTACACATCTATGTGTCACCTTAACCTGTCCCCTGAAGAATTGATGGTGCCAACATGAAGATAAAGTAAAAGAAAAGCTTGTTTCTGATACTTATTTAAAATAAGATATCATTTGAATTGGCATCATTTATTTATTTAACCTATATTTAATGAGTGCTTGTTATATGCCAGGCACAAGATAGACCAAAATCCCTGGCCTCACAGAGCTTACATTCTTGCCTCTTTCACCAGCGGGTGATTGGCTACTCTAACATTAAAGCCAAAATCCAATTTTGGCCCAGTTAATCCAGTTAAGGCCCAACTGGGGTTGAGTCCCAGTACTCCCATTGGTGGCTCTGTGAATTGGACATGTTACTTGCCTTCTTTGTGCAGTGTCCTCCTCTGGCTAGTGGGGTTGTGAGTCTTTAAGTGAGATAATGCGTGTGAAGCATTATCCTGAAGCATGGTATGGTGTCTGGTACTGGTGCTCAAGCATTGTTAGTTTTTCCTGTTAGCAACAATAGCTACATAACCCCTGATGAAGACTGTCCCTCTGCCCTAGAGGTCACCTACATTGCTGAACCACTTAGCTGATTTTGAGTCATGGTCTTTCTTCTCCTTTTAGACAGACTTGAAGGGAAAGGACCTGTGGTCATGACCCCCTCACATAGCATCTCTTGGCAGTTGTATCTGCCTCACGGCTGTCCTGTTGTAGGAAGTGGGTGGGCGGCCCTGAGTGGGTAGAGACACCCAGTCCCAAGAAGTGGATCGCCTTCTAGGTGGGTTTCCCTCCCTGAGCCCAGCTTGGGCTTTTCTTGGCATCTGGGCAAGCGCTGAACCCAACTCAGAGAGTGAGGCTACTTCTGCTTGATCTGTTTTCCTTGACTCCATGTCTGCGCTTAAGGTGACTTGGAGTTGAGGCCTATTTTCCCTCTCAAGTTCATCAGCTATCTGGGATGTAGGAATGTGGACCCAAACTAAGTGAGAGGTTGTGGATATTCACTGCTTATGTGCTTCCACAAATTATACTTTCTTGCTGGAACACTGTCCCCTCAGGCAGGACTCAGCGGTGGCAGCCTTTCCTCAGTGACACTCTTCTTTGGCTGTTGGGCTCCTCCTCCTTCTCTGTTTCTTGGTTGACTTTTATAAATTATAATTATTTTTTTAATTAAGAGAGAGAGAGCTGGGGAGAGGGGCAGAGGGAGAGAGAGAGAATCTTAAGCAGGCTCCATGCTCAGCATGGAGCCCGACATGGGGCTGGATCCCATGACCCTGGCATCATGACCTGAGCCAAAACCAAGAGTCAGACGTTCAATGGACTGAGCTGCCCAGGTGCCCTTCTTGGTTGGCTTTTAAAAAGTTTTTACATGCATAATCGCCTTAGTTGTCCCAACAATACTGAGGCAGACACTGCACTTAGCTCCATTTTATAAAAGGGGAAGTGGAGAGGCCAAGGTTTGATGAGAATGCCCTAGCCTGCAAGGCTCCCTGCTGTCTGCTGTCATCACAGTGTCCTTCTGGCAGCACTTGACTGTTTTGCACTCTGCTGTGGGGACTCCTCGGGGGTCAGGACTCCCCTTGCCCACCTTTGCATCTTTGATATTTCAGTAGCACTCTTAACTACAAATAAAAGGGAATATGCACTTCAAAACCCCTGTGATACGAGGTAGAAGATGTCAAGACAGAAACAGATTTTGGACAATGCCAGAGACTGGTTCTGGCAGGAAGTAGGAGACTCTTGGAGAGAGAGCACGTGAGTGGGCACTCGAGGGATGGATATGGGGAGAGAGGTGGAAAACGTTGCTGCAGAAGGACGGGAATAACACATGTATACACCCAGTGGAAGGGGGCTGCTCCTGCTTTATTTATCTCTGGGGCAGGATGCATTAAGGGGAGTGCAGGGCAGAAGCGTCCATTTCTGATGCTATTTCTGTGTTAGGAAGATAGCATTGGAGCCAAAGGAAGCTCTTTGATGGCGCAGCATCTCCAGTCTTAATTAATCACCCCCTCCCCGCCACATGGTCGATAAAACAACATTTGAGAAAGTGCTCTGTGAGCTCTGAGGCACTAGAAATATAAGGTGGTGTTACTAATGCAGTACTAATGTAATTGAGCTTTTTATCTCCCAGTGCTGTTCTCTGTGAGAGCGCTTTTCTTCCAAGGGACTCAGAGCATCAGCCCTCCTGCCCTTGATAACTTTCCTGACATCGCTTCTAGTCATTAACTGGTGTTGGGCATTGCCCACTGTCTGGGAGTGAGGGATGCACCACGGCTGAGCCACAAAGGAGAAGCTGTCTTCATCTTTCCCCTAAACGACTACAGATTAGGGCTTGGCCAGTTTAACAACATCTTAAAGTCCTTTCCCACTCTAGGCTAGCTCAAGCCATCCCCTGTGTTAATATTTTGGAGGATATCCTTGCACACTTTTTCCTCAATTCATACGCATGCATGTGTACTTCAGAATCCACATGTGTGTCTATATACACATAGCTTTTTTTTTAATTTTGTTAAAATTCAAGTTAGTGAACATATAGTATAATAATGATTTCGGGAGTAGAATTTAGTGATTCATCACTTCCATGTAACACCCAGTGCTCATCCCAACAAGTGCTCTCTTAATGCCCATCCCCCTCACCAACCTCCCCTTCAGAAACCCTGTTTGTTCTTGTATTTAAGAATCTCTTATGGTTTGCCTCCCTTTCTGTTTTTATATTATTTTTCCTACCCTTCCCCTATGTTCATCTGTTTTGTTTTTTAAATTATGAGTGAGATCATATATTTATCTTTCTGACTTATTTTCCTTAGCATACTACCCTCTAGTTCTGTCCACATTGTTGCAAATGGCAAGATTTCATTCTTTTTGATCGGCAAGTAATATTCCATTGTGTGTATGTATGTTTGTGTGTGTATACATGAGTTCTTTGATAGATTTGATAAGTTCTTTGTAGATTTTGGATACTAACCCTTCATCCAGTATGTCATTTACAAATATCTTCTCCCATTCCATTGGTTGCCTTTTGGTTTTGTTGATTATTTCCTTCACTGTGCAGAAGCTTTTTATCTTGATGAGGTCCCAATAGTTCATTTTTCTTTTGTCTCCCTTGCCTGAGGAGATGTGTCTAATAAGAAGAACCCTGCTGCAGCCGAGGTCAAAGAGGTTGTTGCCTGTTTTCTCCTCTAGAATTTTGATGGTTTCCTGTCTTATATTTAGGTTTGTCATCCATTTTGAATTTATTTTTGTAAACACATAGCTTTTTAAAAGTAATATGTAGTGCATATTTGTGGTTTATTTTTCCCACCCAACCATGTAACATACTTTTTTCCATTTTCTACATAAATTTACCTAATTCTTTTTAGCGCCTGCATTGTGGTTTATTTCTCTCTTGGTGGACTTCAGATTGTTTCTGAATTTTCACTATTATAAACAGTGCTGCATAGATTTTCTTTGTGTATATACTTTTACACACATATGGCCATTTTTTTTCCATAGGATGGATTCCTAGAGGTGAAATTGCTAGGTCAAAGGATGTACATTTAATGTATATGAACATTTTCAGTGCTTGTTTAAGTGTTCCCTGTCACCAGATGTTTAATCTTTTTTTTAGGGATATGTGTTTGCTTTATTTTGCTCTTATAAGAAGAGTTGTGGGGCGCCCGGGTGGCTTAGTCGGTTAAGCATCCGACTTTCGCTCAGGTCATGATCTCGCGGTTCATGGGTTTGAGCCCCGCGTTGGGCTCTGTGCTGACAGCCAGCTCAGAGCCTGGAGCCTGTTTCAGAGTCTGTGACTCCCTCTCTCTCTGACCCTCCCCTGCTCATGCTGTCTCTCTCTCTCTCTCCTAGAAATAAATAAATAAAACATTTAAAAAAAAAAAAAGAAGAGTTGTATTAGTTTTGTATCCATATGTGTGTGTGCGCATTATTACTGTAACCTATAACACTGTGTTCGGGATGGTGAAGTAACTTGGTTAATTTTAGCAACTTTTATTTCTAGGATTACCATGTTGTCCTGCTTCATGTTTCAAGTGGAGGACAGAGCTTCATTTATGATCTGGACACAGTCTTGCCATTTCCCTGTCCTTTTGACACTTATGTGGAAGATGCATTTAAGTCTGATGAGGACATCCATCCACAGTTTAGAAGGTGAGGAGATTTAGGATGATTTACTAACTTTCTGAAGTTAAACCTTGACAGTTGTACAGAGAGTTTGTGTGTATGTGTGTGTGTCTGTGTGTCTGTGTGTGTGTCTGTGGTTTTGTGGGGGGTTTTTTTGCATTTTTTTTGCAAAGATGACTTGTTTTGGCATCACTGTTGAGTTGATATTTGAAAATGATGTGCCACACACAAGATTAGAACAAAATGTTTTGAAGTTTTAAAGGTTGTCCAATTGTCCAACATATAAAAGATTGGCATTCTTTTAAAAGTGTGCATGATGAGATCCCAGATGTCTTCTGAAAGCCATTTTGGGGATTTCTCTCCTGTATGTGTGCAGGTGTGTTTGTGGGTATTTGTGGGTGTGTGGGGTGCGGCCTTAATGATGACAGAATTGAGAGGTCTGTGATCGTGGCGCCTGAAGGTTATGCCCTTTGTCCCTGGCTTACAAATGGGTAAATAAAGGCAACTGGATGTATTTCTGTGGCTGTGTAGTTTTTTATTTCAGCGGATCCTTTCTTTAACAGGTGATGAAGCTGCATCTGTATTTGTGTATTACTGGTAGTACAAAAATGTCTGGGTACTTTCGTGTATGTCTATATGGGTCTGTATAAAAATTGAGTTAGAATTTCACTGGGAAACTGTCCTAACGTACATGAACGTTGCTTTATTTGCAGGAAATTTCGAGTGATCCGTGCAGATTCATATTTGAAGAACTTTGCTTCTGACCGATCTCACATGAAAGATTCCAGCGGGAACTGGAGAGAACCCCCCCCGTCATACCCGTGCATTGAAACTGGAGGTGAGCCAGAGGTGCCTTCCCAGAGAGGCTTGCAGTCACCGTGCACATTCGCATCGCCCCCTGACCAAGGACAAAACTTGTGTGTTGTTACTTGTGGGAAACTCCCTGAGTCGTAAGAAGATGAGAGGGAGCCTAGAGAGGGAGCCTAGATGTGCGTATCTGTTAGATTCAGGACTCGAAGCCCCGAGAACGGGACTGGAAGGCATGAGAACTCACAGCAGGGGAGGTGTTCAGGAGCACCGTGATACCTGCACACCGCCAGGGTGCTGGCTGTGTCTGCTGCCGGGATGCTGGGCTTCCGGAAGTGTGCGGGCTTGTGTCCTTCCACAGTTGGGCTAGTAGCATCTTGGCATGGCAGGGTGTCCCATTAGGGTGACAGCAGCCGCTGGGGCATATGAGATGTCATTTCCCTGGCTCCCTGATGAGACCTGCGGTCGAAGGAAAGGAGAGCCAGTGGGTTTTCTTGTACCACTAATCTCCTTTATGTGCTTTTAGGCATCAGTCCAGTTAATACTTTTCTGAGATTTAAGGAGATAAAGAGCTCTTCACCCTGTCGCTGTTGTTTGGCATTTGCACGAGCTTGAAATATTATTTATGATTATAAGTAATTCGCACGGTTGCCATTTCTTGCGGAGGCCATCCCATCCTGCGGATGAGCCCTTCCGTGTGAAATGCTCCATCAGCTGTGCTGCATGCCAGAAAAATAGGGCAGTAGCATTTGGAGTTCAGCAGGGAAGAATGGAAATCTATTTGGTGTATCTGAACATCGAAAGAGGATTCAAACTGATGTTTGAGGTGCTCTGTGAGAGGCTGTCGTGATTTTAAAAATTTATCTCAGAGCTGCTTTTTGGTCCACTAGCCTGCTTCCTAGTCTCAGCGTCAGAAATGCGGTCGCTCCTGGGTGGGGAGAGGACACCACAGGTCTCCCTTCTGGTCTTGGACCACCTGCCACATAGGCTGTGATCCAGGACGGTGTGACTTCAGCCACCCCCCGCTTGTCTTCTAGACATGACACTGGCACAGAGCCAGCCCGTGGCAGGTACACAGTAAACACCAGCCTGTCAGCCCGCTCCTCTTTTGATCATTCCTTTCGGTTTTGATGACTGCTGCCCAGGGGATGCTATTTCATACCAGGCCTTGTGCGGGCCGCTCTGTATAGTAGTGCAGTTTTTACCACAACTCGGGCCAGCTTTATTTTCCTTACCTGATAGATGCGTACCCTGAAGTGCATTAAGATTAAGTAAGCCCTTTGCCTCGGGTGCACAGCAAGGGAGGATGAGGAGGGGGCTGGGGGTGTCTTTTTCTGCCTTGTGTGTAGTGAGTTCATCCTGAACTTGAGATGGAAACCGAAAGGAATCTGCTCTGAAGTGTGGGGTAAATGGACTGGTTTTTCATGTCATAATTTAACCACACTGTGATGTTCTGTCAGGTGGTGAATTCATTTCTTCAGATCCTGTGTTTATCAAAGGAATATATTTGAAGTCAGGATAAGTGAGAATTACTTGTAGCAAATTGGTAGTATTTTATAAAAAGTAAGGATAAGAAACGGTTTGAGAAAATAATCCAACTTTGGGGTGCCTGGGTGGCTCAGTCAGTTAAGCATCTGACTTTGGCTCAGGTCATGATCTCTCAGTTCGTGAGTTCGGGCCCCATATTGAGCTCTGTGCTGACAGTTCGGAGCCTGGAGCCTGCTTTGGATTCTGTGTCTCCCTCCCTTTCTGCCCCTCCTCTATGCGTGTGTGTACTCTCTCTTAGAAATAAATAAACATGAAAAAATTTTTTTAAAAAGAAAATATCAAACTTTAATGCATGTTTTAGGTACTTTAAGATCAGCTTAACTCAGTCCCCTGCATTTAGTTGTGGAATTGACTCTTGTGACTTAAGATTTAGTACATTTGATATGTTGAACATCGGGATAGTATGTTTAATAATTTCGGTGGGCATGTGTCTGCAAGATCGCAATTTTCTTTTCTTTAAAAAAAATTTTGTTTTAATGTTTATTTTTGAGAGACAGAGAGTGTGAGCAGGGGAGGGGCAGAGAGAGAGAGGGAGACACGTGTAGAATCCGAAGCAGGCTCCAGGCTCTGAGCTATCAGTGCAGAGAGCCCGATATGGGGCTCAAACTCATGAGCCATGATATCATAACCTGAGCCAAAGTTGGACACCTAACCGACTGAACCACCTAGACACCCCATATATTTTTTTTTCTTTTTAAGTTTATTTTGAGACAGAGAAAGCAGGGGAGGGGCAGAGAAAGGAGAGAGAGAATCCCAAGTAGGCTTTGCACGGTCAGTGCAGAGCTTAACTCAGGGCTCGAACCCAGGAACTGTGAGATGACCTGAGCCGAAGTCAAGTGTTGGATGGTTAACTGAGCCACCAAGGCGCCCCAAGACTGCTATTTTCAATTCAGCGTTTAATGTATTTTAAAGAAAAGAACTCTTTTTTTTTTTTTTCTGATGAGAAGGAAACTGAAATTTATAGTCATACAGCTTTGCCCTGAAGAGTCAGTTTCAGCACTAGCTACTGATGTCTCAGTTTTTAAAGACATTTTCTTAGGCTGAACTATAGAGTACACCAAATTTCCCTGTCTCCTTCTAAGTCCTTCCCTGCCTCTGCTCCGAATATACTTCTTATCCCCCTGCTTCCAAATGTAGAGTAACACTGGCTAATTTGAGCCACGCTGGAGGACCCGTGTTAGGTAAACAAATGGAAATCTTAAAGTGCCTCATAGGTTGATTAGAGGCAGATGTTTATTTGTTTTGCCTTGATCTTTAAAAAGTTTTTAATTTTAATTTTGTTTTTATACATTGATCTTTTTACATAATGAATGACTGAAGATAGTAATCTTTATTTAATTACATTAAAAAGTCTTAGAAGACAAAACAAAAAAAGGGAGGGAGGGGAAAAAGTCTTAGAAAACAAGAGTAGATTTCTTTTAAAAGTAGTTTGTTAAAAAGTTTCACAGACTGGGGCGCCTGGGTGGCTCAGTCAGTTGAGCGTCCGACTTCAGCTCAGGTCACCATCTCACAGTCCGTGAGTCTGAGCCCCGCGTTGGGCTGTGTGCTGACAGCTCAGAGCCTGGAGCCTGCTTTGGATTCTGTCTCCTGCTTTCTGCCCCCGCCCAGCTCACAGTCTCTTTCTCTCTTTCTCAAAATAAACATTAAGAAAAAAAAATTTCGCAGACTCACTGGCTTCTGTGGAGTCTGGCACATACCCAGGTCAGTAGGAACTTCCACCCCATCTTTCCTGACAGGTGCCTGTCTTACCTTTATTTCCAGTAGAATTCCCAGCTCTCTGATGACTTCAACAAAAGTTGATTATTCAGGTTTTTTTGTTATAAGGGTGTTAGCGAATCTGTTTCTGGTTTTCTATATCCTAAGTGCTTACTTTCATTTTTGAAAGCTATAGTATTGGGTAACGTATACTAGATTTACATAGTTTCTTTCTTTCAGTTCTTTAAAGGCATCTCTCTTGTTTTCTGCTTGGACAGGCTCTGATCTTGTATTTGTTTCTGTGAATGTAGTGTGTCTTTTTTCCCCCCTCTGAATATTTTGTAAGGTTTTTCTCTTTATCACTAGTTTTTAGCAATTCGATCATGAGGGACTACAGCGTAGTTTCCTTTAGGCTTATTCCACTTACGGATTTTTAAAGATCTTTAGATTGTTGGATTTACAGTTTTCATCAAATTTGAGAACATTATTTAGCCATTATTCCCTCACACATTTTTTCTGACTGACTCCCATTTTTAAGTTCTTGTCCTTCAGCTACACACTGGTTAGATGGCTTGATATTCTCAGAGGTCAGTAGGGCTTGTTGTTTTTTTCATACCTTTTATGTATGTGTTTCATTTTGAATAATTCCTTTATTTTATTGTAAATTCATTGCGTTTGTCTTTTTTTTTTTAATTTTTAATTTTATTTATTTTGAGAGAGCCAGACAACATGGTGGGGGCAGGGGTGGGTGGGCTGAGAGATAGAGGGAGAGAGAATCCCAAGCAGGCTCTGCACCATCAGCACAGAGCCCGACACGGGGCTCGAACTCATGAAACCACGAAGATCACAACCTGAGCTGAAACTGAGAAGTCGGACTCTTAACCAACTGAGCCACCCAGGCGCCCCGCTCTTGTCTTCTGCATTAACTAGTTTGTTGTTAGCTTCATCCAGCACATTCTTTTCATCTTACATATTCTATTTGTTTTATGTCTAGAAATTCCATTTTGGACTGGTTTAATAGCTTTCATTTCTCTCTCTCTTCATCATGTTCCTGTTTTTCTCTAGCTGTTTGAACACACGGGGCATGTTTACAATAGCTGCTCCTTGCCTGCTAGTTCCATTATTTCTGTCATTTTAGTCCACTTCTGTTGGATTGATTTTTCCCCTGATTTTGGATCATGGTTTCCTTTTCTTTGTGTGATCTGTCATATTTGGTTGGATGCTGGACTTTGAATTTATGTTGTCAGTTGCTGGATCTTGAGGTACTTTTAGAAAACAGTGTTGGCCTGCAGTTACATCACTGGGAGTCAACTGGGTCCTTTCAAGGCTTGTTTTTAACTTTTTAGTAAAGGCTCAGAGCAGCCTTTCGGTCTAGTGCTAATTTAGCCCCGTGCCCTGGCACGGCCCTTCTGAGGAGTCTAACCAGATCCTTGTTCCGTGTCTGCTCTCTCTGCCCTGGCTGGTGGCAACTGTGGAGTTCTGGCACTTATGAGAACGACTCCACCTGGGGACTGGTCTCACGAGAGCAGTCCCCGCCAAATACTTGGGTGTGTGTTGGGGTCAGGGTGGGGGGGATCCTTTCTACACCCGTGTCTCCTGCACTCTGCCTGGGCCCTCCTGAACTTGGATGTCTGTCTTCTCACCTCAGGGAGACCACAAAGCAGCGTGTGTCCCCCTCTGGAAATTGCCTCTGAGGGTAGTAAGCGGGAGTGATCCTAGGGTCCCCCCTTACTTGTCCACTTTCTTAGGAATCCCAGGCATGTCTGCCCATTGTCCAACGTCTGGAAATGGTTGCTAAATATTTTGGCACAGTTCTCTGGAGGTTTATGGTGGAAGTGCAGTTTCTGTAACAATTTTTTGGTGGGCAGAAACAGCAATATGTACACATTAAAAAATTTTTTTTAGGGATGCCTGGATGACTCAGTCGGTTGAGCGTCTGACTTCGGCTCAGGTCATGATCTCATGGTTCATGGGTTCTAAACTTTTGTTGGGCTCTGTACTGACTGCTCAGAGCCTGGAGCCTGTTTCGGATTCTGTGTGTGTCTCTCTTTGCCTCTCTCCCACTTGCACTCTGTCTTTCTCAAAAGTAAATAAAAATTTAAAAAATAATTTTTAAAAAATTTGGGGGGGAGAATTTAAATCATATAAAAAGTAGACAGAATAGCATATCAGATTTTAAACAGTTATCAGCTCATAACCAATCGACTCACTTGTATTCCATCCACTTTCCCCTTTCTTGGATTATTGTGAAGCCAGTCCCAGATACTCTGTTGTTTCAACTCTAAATATTTCAGTGTGGATCTCTAAAATATAAGGATTGGGGCACCTGGGTGGCTCAGTCGGTTAAGCATCTGACTTCAGCTCGGGTCATGATCTAGTGATTCATGAGTTCAAGCCCCGCGTCGGACTCTGTGCTGACAGCTCAGAGCCTGGAGCCTGCTTCAGATTCTGTGTCTCCCTCTCTCTATGTCCCTCCCCTGCTCGTGCTCTGTGTCTCTCTCTGTCTCAAAAATAAATAAAAACATTTTTAAAATATTAAAATATATAAGGATTTTATTTTTTAAAAACTATGACCACCATACCATTATTACACTCCCCCAAATCTGTGGTAATTCTTTAACATCATCATGTATCTATCTAGCCAGTGTTCAGATTTCCAGTTATAAAGTCATAAAGTCATCATCTTTTTTTAAAGATTGTATGTATTTAGTTAGTTATTCATTCTAAAGTTTATTTATTTTGAGAGAGAGAGTGAGCAGGGGAGGGGCAGAGTGAGGGAGGAGAGAGTTACAAGCAGGCTCCATACTGTCACCGTGCTGTGGGGCTCGAATTCATGAACTGTGAGATCATGACCTGAGCTGAAATGAGGTGTCAGTGGCTTAGCTGACTGAGCCACCCTGGCCCCCCTAAAAGGTTTTATGTTTAAGTAATCTTTACATCTAATGTGGGGCTTGAACCCACGACCCTGAGATCAAGAGGTGCATGCTGCACCTACTGCACCAGCCAGGCTTCCCTGGTTGTATGTCTCTTAAGAGTCCTTTTTAATATGTAGATTCTTTGCCTAACTATTTTTTTGTTGAAGAAACTGGGTCTGGGAGAAACAGTCTGGGTTTTGCTGATTGTATCTCTTTTTTTAGCCTCTGAATTTCCTATAATTTGGCAGTTGGATCCAATAAATCGGTAGTTTGATTATTCATGCATTTTTCATTTAACTTTTTATTTTGAAATAATTTTAAACTTCTAAAATATATGCTGAAACACTCTAGAGCATTCCTATATGCTTTTACACAGATTTCCCTACTGTTGGATTTTACATGACTCTACTGTAGTTACTGAAACCAGGAAAATGACAGATTTGATACTAAAATATTGATCCAATATGTTAACTTACAGACATTACTTAAGTTTTGCAAGTTTTTCCACTAATTTCTTTTTTCCGGTCCAGAATCTAACCCAGGATATTGGATTGAATTGTCATGTCTCCTCAGTCTCCTTCGGTCCATGGCAATTTCTTTGTTTTTGTTTTTTGTTTTTTCTTTTCTTTTATAACTTTTACACTTCCGAAGAGTCAGTTATTTTGCAGAGTGACCTTCACCTTAGGTTTGTGTGATATTTTGTCATGATTAGATTGAGGTTACGCATTTGGGATGAGAATACCACAGCAGTGATGTTGAACCCTTCTCCTTTTGGAAAATTTTCCCTGCTTTTGGTCTTCTGGGTTGTTGTACTGCTGTTAAACCAGTAAACCAATTGTGTTTTCAGTGAACGTTTTCTTTCGTGTATTTTTTAGATTCCAAAATGAACCTGAATGATTTTATCAGTATGGATCCTGAGGTGGGATGGGGAGCTGTCTACTCCCTGTCAGAATTTGTACATCGGTTTGGCAGTCAGAACTACTGAACTACATCTGGATGTAGAACCATGGAGAAATTCTAGGATGTGAACAGTCTATCTCTTCATTTGGGACAGCAAACACTATGGTACATTTGGCTTGGAATTATATTTTCTTCTTTTAATTCAGTTGAGTTGAAACATGAGTAATCGAAAAAAATTAATAAAAATAATTTTTTTGAGGGGCGCCTGGGTGTCTCAGTTGTTTAAACTTTCAACTTTGGCTCAGGTCATGATCTCATGGTTCGTGAGTTTGAGCCCCGCTTTGGACTCTGTGCTGACAGATCAGAGCCTGGAGCCTGTTTCAGATTCTGTGTCTCCCTATCTCTCGGCCTCCCTTCTCTGCTCGTGCTTTCACTCCCTCCCTCTCACTCTCTCTCTCCCTCAAAGATAAACATTAAAAAATTTTAAAACAATAATAACTTTTTTGATATGTCAGATTGAAACTTGATGTAGTGTATATTTGCTAAGAAATTCCAATGCTCATTTGTTAAAATGTGACGACTCATGCCGGTCATTCCTTCTATTATGATATAGATGCGTGTATTTCATGTCTGTTTTGGATGTTTCGTTTCTCTCCCATTACACTGTCAGCTCCTTGAGGGCAGGGCTGTGTGTCATTGCTCTGTGAATCTCTAATGCCCCTAAGAGGTGCCCATAATATGTTTGCTGGTGATTTTGCTGCTGCTTGATGAGGGCTGATACTGTGAGCTGAATCAGCAATAAGTGTTAGTCTTTTTGGACTATGATGTTCTTCAGAAAAGATTGCAGCCCTCTCAGGCTTGAGTGTTACTTGGCCTATTTATATATGTTTTTAAATAAAATTGATTTAAATGTAATTTTGTTTTGAAGATTTGTGTTACTCTTGATGATCTGAGAACCAAGAATATCTCACTTGTAGAGGGGGACCATCACTTTAAAACACACATGTCAGTCTCCCTTCTTGAAGATGTTTTTGGAAATTTGGCTTTTATCATATAATTCCAAATAAAAGATGTTTGGCATTAAGCTGGTATATAGCACTAACTAGCATGCATGTCTTCATGATTCTACTGTAACAATGAGCAGTTTCTTAAAGCAAGGATGTCCAGGCTCAGATGGATTTTCTGCTTATTGAGAAACTTTCATTTAATGTAGATCTTCTGCCTTGTGCTATGGAGGGACAGCTCAGTTGTCACGAATCAGTCAGAGGGAATGTCATGTATCCGTTTGGTTCAGCTGACCAGGAGGATTCTGGGAGAAAGTGAAAGCAGCTTTGGTAAGAAGAATGCAAACACAACCTCTTGAGTTATTTTATAGTTTAGAACCAAGTATAGACCTCACACTTGCATATCTTCGTTGACTTTTCTATGGTCATTTAAAAAGCATATGGCTGAAACGAAGGTAAATTTTGGCAGGCTCTATTACGGAACTACTTTGTCTCAAGCAAAAAGTTTCAGNTGTTTTTTTTTTTTTTTTTTTTTTTTGCCAATTTATGAGCAGGTTTCCAATCTGGTATTCATAATTGTGTCTAGTACAGACAAATCAGACAACGTGTATGTGAGTGTAAACTTCCCAGCCACCTTTGCCTTGAAATTGAAAACCCCCTCCAGCCAGTGTAGGGAGCAAGGATTAGAATGTTAAGCCTGCTAAGATGTCCAGGGGTCATAATAGAGGACATTTGTTGTCTTTTCTACTTACCACTCCTCACTTCTACAGCTCCCTTTGGGAAACTCTTCTTTGCACATTCTATATAGTCCCGGTGGCCTGTACTTTCAGGTGTATAGCCTAAGCTGGGCCAGGCTTGGAGCCCACCCCTGGACAAGTCTACAAATGACCTATCACAGTGTTCTCTGGATTTACTGTATTGATGTCCAGAGAGAAAATCATCTCTCTCCATGAGGAGTGCTAAACTAGGGGCCTGGGAATGTGGGGTACCCTGACTGCCTCAGAAGGGCCTGCCTGCAGAAGGCAGCCCAGCAGAGCCGAGAGCAGAGCAAGAGCCCTGAGGGCATTTCGGAGTTTTTCTGTGCTTCAGGTCAGACACAACTTTTGACCTTCCCAGTTATATAAACTAGTGGATTCCTTTTTCTCTTCAGCTTGTGTGACTTGGATTGCTGTCAGTTTTAACTGAAAGGTGGGTTTCCTTGCAAGATGTTTCTTGAAAATTATTTGTCAGGAACTGTATTTTTGTCTTTCTATGTTTAATGTTTCTCTGAGATCAGAGTAGCTTTTCTTTACACTCAACATGTGAGAGAGAACTAAATAAAATACTGATAACTGCTGTCTGTTTGGAAAGAGGAACTTTTAAGAAAAGCAGAGGACTGAAATAGAATTTGTAAATTGACTATGAAAATAAGAGGAATGAAGTATCTGAGAATCGGACATAGGACGGAGCAGGGAAGCACCAGATAAAATGGCTCCTAGGTCAGTAGAACTGACTATATCTGATTTGAGATAGAGTGTTAAGGAAGATTATGTCTTTCAGAAGAGGAGTTGGTTAGCAGTGGAAGTAAACTTTTTTTGTGTATGTGGTTTTCTCAGTTTAATTTTTATTATTTAAAAAATAGGTGATACAGGCACGTTGTACAAATTCCAGATATATAAAAGTATATTGTAAAAAGCCCTCTCCTTCAATTTCTGATTTCTCTATCCAGAAACAGCCCATTTTTAGTTTCTCTTGTTTTCTTTCAGGAATTTTTATACTCATGTATGCGTGTAGATATTATATATTAAGTTCTGGGTTTTTTCTTCTCCACAAATGGTACCATTCTAAACATTGTTCTGCATTTTACATTTTAAAGTTAATACACTTGGATATTTTCTAATCAGTACATATTGAACTTCCTCGTTCTTTTTAAAGGTTGCATTGTATTGTGTGGTATGCACGGCCCATAATTTCACAGTCGTTTTAGAGTGGTTTCTAGTCCTTTGGTATGACAAAACGGCTTGAAGGAAAATTTTTTGTCTCTTTCTAACAGTTTCCCAGATAAATTTTTGAAAATGTAGGCTGCTGGCTGTCCCATCAAATGCATGCTCCATTTTCTTTTTCCTTAAAGAAGGGAATAGCAAATGTTTTCTATAAAGGGCCAAACAGTAAATACTTCAGACTTTGCATCCATAAGGTCTTTGCCATAACTGCTCAAGTCTGCCTTTGTAACTGGAAAGCAGCCATAGACAGAATGTAAATGAATGGATATGGATGGCTGTGCTCCAGTAAAACTCTGTTTATAAAACCAGGGGACTCGAGGATTTGACCGTTGGGTTGTAATTTGCTGTCCCTTGTTCTAGGAGTAAACATTGTAGCTGGTGTATGGCTGCCCTGCCCGGGACTAAGTTCCCAGTCACCTTTGCAGCTAGGTGTGGCCATGGGACCAGGTTCTCACCATTGGATTATAAGGGGCTGACTTGTGAAACACTGCCTACCCAGTCCATCACACCTTTCCCCGCTGCTGATGAATGCTTGAGGACTAGAATGATCTCAGAAGCTGTCCACTGAGGATAGCAGAGCCACCATCAGCCTGGATTCCTGAATGGCCCTCTGAAGCTGAGCTGCATGCCTACTTGAAAAGTAGATTGTGGAACTGATCCATAGAGACAAATTGGGTATTTCTTTAAGTCGTAGAATTATTGGCGAGTCTTGACTTAGCAGTTTAGCTCTCCCTAAATAACACAGTGCCCATTCAGGCATTTGCGACAGGGTATTTTTTGACTGGGTCAGAAATTGTGGTATTCCGTGTGGACTCAGATCCTCTGTGAGCTTATGCGAGCCACCCCCTAAGTGTCTTACAATGTGTGTGGAATTATTGCCCTTTACAGAATGTTCAGGAATACTGAAAACAGACATCCATTAGTACCTCTTGTTTTGCATGTGGTTAGGAGCCTTGTGGGAAAGAAGCCGAATGAACCCTGTTCTCATATATGGTTCAGACATGTTCAGGACTGTCTGATAGCTTAGGAGCCCTGAAAGCAATCCTTGCTAGAGGAGAGACAAACAGGTTCCTGAGAAAGTAACACCTGAGTGGGAGAGATGTGTGGCCAAGTGGCTCAGACTGGATGATGAGGACTGGAGGTTAGAGGGAACTCAGGCAGCAGTTGAAAATGTGAGGTATGTCTCCCCATTGCTCCCCCTTCATAGTACACTCTGGTCTACCTCTCCCACCCTATTGAAAGCTCTGTCTTCTGGGAATGAAAGGAAGAAACTGTCAGTTGGGGCCCAGCATGGCTCCATGGGAATCTTGGAGGGAGCTGGCCTTGGGCAGAAGGAGATCAGCAGTCTGACAAAGTTTGGAGTTTTGGTGGTTGAGTCGTCGGCTCTGAGCATCGGAGCAGCAGTGTGATGAAGCCTGAAGTTTGTGGCTCTGATTCTCTGAACCCCCATTTCACCATGACTTTGCTGTAGGAAATGATCTTTCACGGGACTCACAAGCTGGTGAGGGCTTGAGTACATTCTGCTTGTAATGGTGGGCGCCCCGATGGCTCGTAGAAATTCCTGGTGGAGAATGCTTTTCTAAAAAGCTGGACTTAGTGAAGTTGTGCTTAAATCATCAGGTTTGGCATTACTATAAATGTAATAGGTTTGTACTTACTGGTGGTTGGAAGCCTGGGACGTCCCAGACACATCCCATTAAGGGAAGAAGTCATACTCATTTGCCTTGAATGTTTTGGAGAAGAGTTAAAAGTTACAAGGAGGTAGTTTCCCTTCCTCTTTCCCTCCCTCCTTCTCTCCATCTTCCATCCATCCATGCATCCATGCATCCATCCATTTACTCCATGTCTGTTGCATGTCTACCGCTTGCAAAGTTAGGCCATGATGAACAAGACAGAACTGTCTAAAACAAGACACATGCAGAGTGCTCATGTTCAAGGAACAGAGGGCTGCCACATCCCTCTTATTGGCGAGTAAGCAGAGACCCCCCCTTTGTGGAGCCTGTTCTACAGAAATCTTTTGGTAAAGACTTGGCACTTAAAAGATTGCACTTGGTGGGATACCTGGGTGGCTCATTCGGTTGAGCGTCTGACTTCAGCTTGGGTCACGATCTCGTGGTTCGTGAGTTCAAGCCCTGCGTCAGGCTCTGTGCTGACAGCTCAGAGCCTGGAGTCTGTTTTGGATTCTGTGTCTCCTTCTCTCTTTGCCCCTCCCCGGCTTGTGCTCTCTCTCTCTCTCAAAACGAAATAAATTTAAAAAAAAAATTAAAAAAAAAAGTTACACTTGAACAAACATGTGAGCCAAACCGAAGAACTATCCTGTAATTACTTAAAAGGGCCTTGAAGGAAGGAAGTGAATATTACAGTACAGATGGTATAGAACCAGAAAATTTGGAAATACATGAAGACCCTACGATCAGAAAGAAAAGTGGAGCCTGAACCACAATTATTCACTTAGTAACCCCTGGTTATGGGTTATCATCAGCTCGCTAGTGACGACTTGCTGAGACTCATATTAGCACCTGCTGCTTCTTCTGTGTGGTTGGATGTAGGTAAACGTGTTGAGTATACAGTACTCATCCTGGAAGTTAATGACGGTCTCCGCAAGCAAGTCCTGTCACCTTCATAGAACACTGGAATAAAGGAGCTCTCCAGTTGTGACTCAGTATCCTGGTTGAGTGCTGGAGCTCTTACAGACCAGTGTCTGATGCTCACAGGGGAGAAGACAGGCTAAGTAGTCCCCTATATGAAATTCTCCTGCAGTGTGAGACACATGGTTGATGCTCAATAAACATTTGCTGAAGGAGTGAATATATGTTCTGAGGTTCTCTACATGTGTTTCTGTTAGCAGTGCTCCTTATAAAATCAGTGGAATGGTATGTAGTTGTGTAGCTTAAACAGCTGTAGCCAGGTGATTAGATTGACTTGGTGTGGGACACACAGCTGTTACCACCTGCGTCATTTTTCTCTTGATGAAGAAATGACAAGAATGCTCTGTGGGTGGGCATCTCACTGGGTATTCTTTTGCCCTTTGTCCCACTGTGCTGCTCCCCCCAGTCTTGTTTACACATTGTCTGTGCCATTTCTGGGAGCATTCAGAAATATTCCCAACTAATTAGAATACTCTTGTTAAGAGATCTACTTCCCTGTGTGCCACGGCTGGAGAACTTAGAAAGAACGATATTTCTGTATTCATACTGGTTGAAATCACAGGGTAAGTTTAGGCTGTTGTAATAAACTTTCAACAGGGTGCTGTGGTCTGAATGTTTGTGACCCTCTCCCTCCCTCCAAATCCATATTTTTCCCCCATGTTCATGAATTTTATTATTTATTTACTTTTATGTTTTGATTTCAGGAATAGAATTTAGTGATTCATCACTTACATATAACACCCAGTGCTCATCCCAACAAGTGTCCTTTTTATTGCCCATCATCCATTTAGCCCATTCCCTACCCCCCAACCCCTCTACCAGCAACCCTCAGTTCTCTGTATTTAAGAGTCTCTTACGGTTTGTCTCCCTCTCTGTTTTTTCTTATTTTTCCTTCTCTTCCCCTATGTTCGTCTGTTTTGTTTCTTAAATTCCACCTGGGAATGAAGTCATGTATTTGTCTTTCTCTGACTGACTTATTTCACTTAGCATAATACACTCTAGTTCCAACCACATTGTGGCAAATGGCAAAATTTCATTCTTTTTGATCTCCAGTTAATACTCTAGTGTGTGTGTGTGTGTGTGTGTGTGTGTACATCTTTATCCATTCATCAGTCGGTGGACATTTTGACTCTTTCCATAATTTGGCTATTGTTGATAGTGCTGCTATAAACATTGGGGTGCATGTGCCCCTTGGAATCAGCATTTTTGTATCCTTTGGATAAATACCTCATGGTGCAATTGTTGGGTCATAGGCGAGTTCTATTTTTAACTTCTTGAGGAACCTCCATACTGTTCTCCAGTGGCTGCACCAGTTTGCATTCCCACCAGCAGGGCAAAGGGTTCTCCTTTCTCTGCATCCTTGCCAACGTCTGCTGTTTCCTGAGTTGTTAATTTTAGCCATTCTGACAGGTGTGAAGGTGGTATCTCATTGTGGTTTTGATTTGTATTTCCCTGATGATGAGTGATGTTGAGCATCTTTCCATGTGTCTGTTGGCCATCTGGATGTCTTCTGTGGAAAATGTCTGTTCATGTCTTCTGCCCATGTTAAAATCCTAACCAACAAAGGTGATGGTATTAGGAGGTGGCGGCCTTCGGGAGGTGATTGGTTTGTGATGGTGGAGTTCTCATGAACAGGGTTAGCGCTTCCATGAAAGACATCCCATAAGTGTCCCTAGCACCTTCTCGTGTGTGCAGCCTGTGACCTCACCTGGCCATGTAGGCACCCTGATTGGACTCCTAGCATCTAGAACTGTGAGCAGTACCTCCCTCTTGTTTTTAAGCCGCTCAGTCTGTGGTAATTTGGGCAGCCTGAAAGGATTAAGACCAAGAATTCCTAACCTGGAGTCCCAGCACGCATTGTGTGTGGTTTTATTTTTCTGGAGGGAGGACCCATAACTTGTATTATCTATTTATTCATTTAAAAATGCTCATTAGTGGGGCGCCTGGGTGGCTTAGTTGGTTGAGCGTCCGACTTTCGCTTAGGTCATGATCTCACGGTTCGTGGGTTCGAGCCCCACGTCGGGCTCTGTGCTGACTGCCAGCTCAGAGCCTGGAGCCTGTTTCAGTCTGTGACTCCCTCTCTCTCTGACCCTCCCCTGCTCACACTGTCTCTCTCTCTCCTAGAAATAAATAAAAATATTTAAAAAAAAATGGTCATTAGTATTTTTACTTATTGAGCGGTCAATCTGTGCCAGGCTCCAGGTTAGGTGCTGGTGACCAACACCAGAATGGCACCTGCCCTCCTGTAGGCCACCGGCTGATGGTGGAGACTGACTTCACATCAAGGAATCATGTGAATTACCACACAGTTGCAGCTGTGCAACGTGCTCTCAGGGAGAGGTAATGGTTCTGTGTGTACATATAATGAGAGAAGTAGCTGGTTAGAAGGGGTGGGGAGCCTTCCTGGAGGAAATGTTTCTGTCCATTCAACAGATAGCTCCTACTCTGTGCCAGGCATTGTTCCTGCCTCAGTGATTCAGCGGTGAAGAACACAAAGCGCCTGTGCTCATAGAGCTGGCATTCTGGTGGAGAAGACACAGTGAACTTACAGTGTGTGTGGAAGGGTAGATGCTATGTATTGAGTTGGGGAGCAGCTTGGGGGAGGAAGATCAGGAGTTTCCTTCTGGACATGTTAAGTTTGAGATGTCAGCTGGATGTCTAAGGAGATGTTATCTTTTATCCAAAGGATAAAGGAGTCTGGGGTTCAGGGGAGAGGTTCAGGCTGGGAATATACAATTGGGAGACATCAGATGGCATGTAAAGGCACAGGGCTCTCTGAGATCATGGAGACTCTGAGTGTAGATGGGGAAGAGGTCTGGGGACTTAGCTCTGGGGGCTTTTGCATTTAGACATCAGGAGACAAGGAGACACCAGAGCGAGGACAGAAAGGATGGGTCGGGGGAGGAGGAGAAAGCAAGGAAAACCCTGAGGAGGTGTGATTCCAGAGGAAGAGAGGGATCAGTGACGTTGGATGTTGCTGATCATTTGAGTAAGCTGAGGACTGAGGGGACCATTGACTTCGGCAACATGGAGGTCTTCGGAGCAATTTCAGAGGCATGATGGGGACGGGAGGAGTTGAATGGATTCAGGAGAGAACAGGAGAAAGGAGGCACAGTGCTGTGGGGAAGGGAGCAGGAAAATGCGGCAGCGCTGAGCCGGGACGGGGGTCAAGGGAGAGGCTGCCGTGTCCCTGGCCCTCCCGCAATCCTTGCTTTATGAACCAAGGAACCATTTCTACCCCTCCAAAGAGAGCTCTGCTGACATGAGAGACCCGTCGTCCGGGCCCGCTGTCCTCTCACGCAGGCCTAACAGGACTCAGCTCTTGATCTGGGGGTTATTCCCTTTGACTAGGTCCGTCCCTTGGCTCATGCCATCTTTCTTGAGCATTGACGCAGAGGAAGGAGAGCTGGAGGGCCTATGGGGGGTATTTCATCCAGGTCAGGGAGAAGCCTTGGGCACACCAGCCCTAGTAGGATCCCCTGCTTTTTTTTTTTTGTCTCCTTCCCACATTGTAATACGTCCTCCACCAAGCAGCCAGAGTAGTGTTTTAAAACTAAAAGCCAGAGAGGGGCGCCTGGGTGGCTCAGTCTGTTAAGCATCCAACTTCAGTTCAGGTCACGATCTCGCGGTTTGTGAGTTCAAGCCCTGCATTGGGCTCTGAGCCTGGAGCCTGTTTCGGAATCAGTGACTCCCTCTCTCTCTGCCCCTCTCCCACTCACTCTCTGTCTCTCAATAAATATTAAGATAAAAAAAAAAAAAGGATATAAACCAGAGCATCTCACTCCCTGGCTTTAAAACAACAGTGAACAACCACCACCACCCCTCTACAAGGGATTCAACATGAACTTAAGATACAATCCACTGTCCTTTCTGAGGCCCTCAAAGCTGTGTGTAGTCTGGACTGTGGCTGCCTCTGTGATTCCAGCTCCATGACTCTCCAGTCCCTTCCTTGTCCTGCTGCCCCAAGAAGCTTTTCTCGTGGAGCACGCTGCGATCATTCCTTCCAGAAGGTCCTTACATTCTGCTTGCCCCGACTTGTCCCTTCTTTCCAGTACCTTCTCTGGTCTGACTGCTCCCTGTCATCTAGGTCCTACCTCCAGGTCCACTAATCCAAGCTGCCTGACCTGGCAAGGTCACATTGCTTCGTTACTTCTTTCCTTTTCGCAGTTGTCACTAACAGAAATGACCGTGTGTATGTATTTATTTAAAAGCCAGTTTCCTTTCTCCTTCCACCAGACCATGAGTTCTGGCTCTGCCTTATTCAGGCTAGCAGTGTCTGACCCTGTGGGTACTCAGCAACTATTCTTCAACTGTTTCATGAAGGAGCAATTCCTGTCATCAATGGAGTCAGGAAGGTCAAGCCCCCAACCACCAGATCTCTGTATATTGCCGGAAAAATGCTGCTAAATTCTTGCTCTTTGGATTCCTCGCCCTGACTACGTTCTGTTCCTTTTTAGATGATGCTGTCCTCTTCCATGCAGCTTTCTTTCCCAGACTCTCAGGCCCAGGCCTTCCTCTTTCACTTCTTGGTCTGGATAGTGCATCATCAGCGAGATCTGCAGGTGGCCAAGGTCATAATGAGGTGATGTATTAGCATCACCCACACTCTGAGTGGGCTTGTCACTCCAGCCTCCTATCACAAACGTACATGGAAAAGCCCTTGTCTGTGTCTGACCGTGACTGTGGGGCTCAGGTGATGTTGTCCCCATTTTTTCTGAGCTGACCACACAGCCTGACACCAGAATGGACCGTCTCGTTCACCCTCTCAGCCAAGAAGAATGGGGCATTGGCCGTGAGCTACAGCAGGTATCTGTTGGGGCCAGGCTTTTAATAACATCCATTTGTTATCAAGGGAGCAGTCATAGCTGAATTTCACTTAGAGTCAACAGCAGTCTTTCCTGAGGTTTCCATGGGGACCTGGTGTTTTAGAGCAATTTCTGGGAGGGACATTGGGAAAAAAAATTGAGGGGCAAAATGTTAGTACAGTCATACTGTTCTGGCACATACCATTTCTAGAGCCATGCATGATAGAGGAGTCACTTCCCACTCAGGGCCCACAGGGTGCAGAGGTATGTGTGGTCTCTTTAAGGCCAGCTGTGGAGGAGGCATAGTTCTTGCACTCAGAATATAAGAAAAATCAGGTTTCAGTCTTTAGTCCCCAGAATAGCTGTGCTTTTTGTTTCTCACTTGCTGTTACCTTGGGAAAGTCGCTTAACCTCTCTGGGCCTTGGATGCTTCACTTAGGAAGGTTACTTTGAGATTGTGTGTATGTGACAGAGACAGAGACACACAGAGAGAATGTTTCATACTCTGAAAGGTAAAGTGTTTTAAGTTGCTAACACGTTGCATGCCTAATGTGTGCAGTATCTTTTTTAAAATGTGATTTTATTTTATTTTTATTTTATTATTGTTTTAATGTTTATGTTTGAGAGAGACAGAGTGCAAGTGGGGGAGGGGCAGAGAGAGAGAGTTGAACAGAATCTGAAGCGGGCTCCAGGCTTGGAGCTATCGGCACAGAGCCCAACATGGGGCTCGAACTCACAAACCAGATCATGACCTGAGCCGAAGTCAGATGCCTAACCAAATGAGTCACCCAGGCACCCCTTTAATGTCATTTCTTCCGTTGTACTGCTCTCAGCCTCCTGTTCTACAGCTCTAACCTTTGATTTTGCCTCCTCGAGTGCAAGGGAGTCCTCTAAGCAGCTAAGGAGTAAGGCGTATGTTTCTGGGCCACATGTGGCTTTGAGCTGCACTTTGGATACAGAAAGACTCAGGAGACCCATGAGCTCATGCAAAGAGAAAAAAAAAAAGTCTCCTCAGTAGATTTCTCTTGTCTGAAGAATCTTAACACCTAGAGGAAACCCATGATGATAGCTAACATTATAATGGGCACTCATTTTGTACCAGGCATTGCTCAAAGCTACTTATTGTATAATGTTATTATTACAACGACCCTATGAAGTAGGAATTATTATCCCCCTTTTTCAGACGAGGAAACAGACATGGGAAACTTGCCCAAAGTAGCACAGTTAATATGTAGAGGGACGTAATTGGACCCTGGGTCTGACTCCAGAATTATACCTTATGAAATGAAGAATGCAGGTACATGAGAAGAAATCCCAAGGCAGAATTAGGGCACTGTTCCCAGAGAAGCAGGGTGAATTCTAGAAGTGAGAACCTGGGGAAGTCATGGGGTGGCCTATCTTTGGCACAAGGGGTACCTCGAACCACAAGATGAAATTTAGTGTTTAATCTTGTTGGAGAAAAGAGGCCGTGGTGGCAGGCTCTTAAACAGGAGAGGGCTGGGGGGAAATCAGTGATTTGCACAGCGTCCCTTGACTGCAGGTGGCAAGTTGAGGTTGGCAGATGAGGAAGAGGGGAGCCCCGGGGGGAGAGACTTCCACAGGCAGACTGATGGGGTCAGGACTAGGGAGGGTGCTGTGGACACGGGAGGGCGGATCTGGATCTGGGCAGTTTCTTTGGGAGGATTTGGTAGGGTTTGTACTAGTGGAAGGTTGACAAGGAAGCGAGGAGAGAATAACACGGTCAGCAGGGTGTCTCGTGCAGGGATGGGCCATCTANTCCTATATCCCTTGGGTAGATTCCTAGCAGTGCTATTGCTGGGTCATAGGGGAGTTGACGGGTAAAAGAAGCTTTAATGCTTCTGCCAGGAACTCTGCTCAGGGCTTTCATAGTCTATCACTCGTCTTCCTGAACAGTTCTTCTGGAAGGCACAGCAGATATTGCGAATCCCTACCTCCTCGATAGTACCCATCTCAGTCTTTTTCACCAAAGGAAGCATGTGAGCCTCTACGAGAGGCTTTCCTGGGTGCTAACAGGTGTGGCTGGAAGTGTGGAAGAGTTAATATGCCCCGGAGCAGTCTTTAGCAGCTGATGTGTGGGAGCCGGTGGATGAATCCTGCGGCTCCCTCTTTCCTCAGAGGCTACAGATCTTGAATGAAGCACGGCAGGTCTTCTGGCATCCCAAGCACAGTTGGTCCCCGGCTGCCCATGGCATTCCTGCTTGGCGCCTGCTCAGAAACCTGCTTCCTTGCCTCTCCTGACTCCCCTCCCCATTCCTTGCTGGTGCTTCCCAGGATCCTCTCTCAGATAAACTACTTACCCCCTAATTCCTGTCTCAAGGTCTACTTTGGGGGAACCCAACCTAGTTTGGCAGTTTACAGATGATACTACTATCTAGGCCCAGAGAGGTGATTTCACTCATTCAAGTTCACAAATCAAGTCTGTAGCAAATCTAGGGTTTCCTGAGCCCAGGGGGTTCCTGATTTTATTTTCAGCCAGACCATGTTTAGTATTTGCTATAATGCCTCCCTGTTTTCTGGTTTTGTTTTGTCTTTAACAAGCTGACTTTGGGGCACCTGGGTGGCTCAGTCAGTTAAGCGTCCGACTTTGGCTCAGGTCATGATCTCACGTTTCGTGGGTTCGAGCCCCGCGTTGGGCTCTGTGCTGGCAGCTAGCTCAGAGCCTGGAGGCTGTTTCGGATTCTGTGTCTGCCTCTCTCTCTGACCCTCCCCTGCTCACACTGTCTCACTCTCTCAGAAATAAAAAACATTAAAAAAAACCCCAACAAGCTGACTTTGCTACTAGAATCAGGCCTAGTAGACTCTGGTATAAACTCATAAAAGGCAGGGACTGTGGTCTTGGTAATTTTTTACCCAAGGCCAGCAAGAACTGTGTCTTTCAGAGAGTAGATGTTCCATGTGGATTTGTTGAAGCGATAGAGCCAGAGGAAGGCAGCAGAAGAAGGAAGAGTAGGCAGTCGAGTGCATGACCTTGGGGAACATGAAAGAGATTCTCTTGGTATCTTGACACGGGACATGAGAGTAACTTGCGTTGGAGGAGACCCTGATCGGATTGTCAAAAGCAGAAGATGTAGAGGAGGCGTAATGGCGAGCAGAAACATTGGCAGAGAACTCAACATGTCCATTTTCTTGGAAATCACTTATGAGGAAATATAACTGGTGAAATAGTCCTTTTCAGTGCATGTATCCCTGAAAAGGAGGGGGTTTTCTTCCTTATTTATTTTTTACTTTCAACTTTCCAATTAGTAAGCATAGTTTTGTAAGAAAAATATCAGATGGATTCTCACCAAAGATTAAAGTCTACAAATCAGGGCAGTAGTTTTCAAACTATGCTCTACAAGGTGTAGGACTTCCAAGGAGCTCTCTCTTAGAAGTTTTTTCAAGAAGAGGTTAATAGGTCATAGTAGTTGATTAATACTTACTGGGCTCTAACTCTTAGGGGTAGGCCATGGCCTAGGCTATGTCTTGCTCTGCATTATCTCATTTAATTCTCCCAGTTACTCTTTGATAATAAGTGCTGTTATCATCCTTTCTTCTGAAGCTGATGCTCAAAGAGGTCACGCAGCTAGTAAGTGGACAAAATGGAATTCATTTTCAGGGCTGTTTGGCCCTAGAGCCCATGCCATACACAGGCAAGACAAGAGGTACCCTCCTCCTCACCTCTTTGTAGATTTTGTAGATGATGCCTTCCCACCACCAGACCTGAAAGTCCGATTTTTACACCATGGAGAGCGAACTGGGGGGTGGGAACTACACTATTGGATGCAGATTGGGAGAGAGCACATTAAAATGTGCCATACGATTGCCTTCTGTAAAAGTCTTGGGGTCTTGCTTTGCCGCTGGGCAGAGGAGGTTTAAGTGCATCATGATGAATGCATTCTGCTCTCTTGGTACACAAGGGGGAGCATTCAGCACAGGAATGGGAACAAGATCCCTGCAGGGAGCGAGTATTCTTGCTCTTTGCAGGAAAAGAGTTCTTGCTCTCTGTTGCTCATAGTTGTCTGCTGAACCACTCGGAAGCAAGTTGCAGACATCAGGAGACTTCAGCTATAAATACTACAGCAGGATTTCCTAAGAACAAAGTTTTTTGCATAATCATAATACTGTTTTCATGTCCAGGAAATTTAACACTGACGCAGTGATATTATTTAATACACATTCAATATTCACACTTCTCCACATATTCCCAAGATGTCTGTTAGTGTCCCCCCCCCCCAAGTCCAAAATCAACATTGTATTCTCTTCATAGCAGATCATGGTCATTTTTCCAGAATATTTTGCTGCAAAATGTTTATAACTTTTACTGGCTATTTAATATTCCATGGCATGGATTTGCCATGATTTGTTAATAAATTTCTCTTTTGTTATTCCTATTACAAGTATAACACGGTGTTAAGTGGGGCTATTCCTTCTTCACGTTCGACTCAGGCACCAATTCAATAGATATCAGATTCCAAAGTGAGGCTGAAGCTGACTATCATATATGGAATTCACCAAAAGTCAAAGGTCAGGTTCCCCATAAAATTCTGTGATGGAGATCTGTGTACAGGAGGTTCACTGGGAAATGCTTGGGGTTCAACACCTGTGGAGGAATAAAGGAAGAGGCCAGGCAAAGGGAACAGTCACGCTTTGATGCAGTCACTGCAAAGGCCTCAGCCACCCCTCCACCGGCTTCAGAGCTGAGATGGTCTTGTAGTGACTCCCTTATTGAAGCAAGGAGGCCGAGTCTTTATGCCTCTATGTGGACCAGTCATTGGGTGCAGATTGCCCCTGGGAATGGGACGTGACCTTGGAACTCTCTTCAACTTAGAGCAGTTTTCAGAGAGACTCGGATGAGGGAGTGAGGGCTGCAGTCCTGAGGGTCGATCTGGCCAGAGACCAGAGCATCCAGTACACCAGGAGAATTCTCACGAGCCTGTTGGCTAAGTCCTTGACCTCTGCAGCCACTCCGAATACATAAGCAGTCAGTGCATCGCATGCTGTGACTCCCTCCCCAGTGTATGATGGGGGCTTCCTTAGGGCCACATATGAACTTGAAATCTATTTTCTACAGTTGAGGGTGAAGAGAACTGTCTGGAGTGGCCTGTGGCAGTAGGGTGGGGTTTCGTCCTGCCCTTCCATGCTCTCTTGGGGCAAAGGATGAGAGAATGTTTTCCTGGGGCTCAAAGGTGGGCCCCCTGGGAAGAGAGAACTACGCCAGAGCCACTTAAAAAAACTTAAAAAAAATTGTTTAAGAGTCACAACAAGTTGCAAAAATAGAGAGTTCCCGTGTGCCCTTCACCCAGCTTTCCCCAGTGATAACATCTTATATAACCATGGTACATTTTCTAAACTAGGGAATTGACATTGACATTGGCATAATACTATGAACTAAGTTACAGACTTTACTTGGGTTTCATCAGTTTTTACGAGTACTTGTGTGTGTGTGTCACTACGCGATTTTATTACAGGTACAGATTTGTGGATTTATGTAATCACCGCCACAGGGCATGTAATTGCTCCATTACTATGAAGAAACTCCCTAATACTACACCTCCCCCTGCAACCCCCGTAACTTATTATCTGTTAACCTAGTGGTCAGTAGAACCTAGGGGTCTATTATTCTTCATCACTGTAATTTTATCATTTAAGGAATGCTAAGTACTGACATCAAGCAATGTGTAACTCTCTGAGATTGGCTTTTTCCACTGTGCCTAACACCCTTGAGTTCCATCCATGTTGTTGTATGTATCAAGTTTTATAACTTAGTAGCATGCAATTGTATACCCACACTCCATTCCCAAGAAGGCCAAGAGGACCCTCTGGGAAGGTGAGAGGAAGGTCAGGGAAAAAGTCTGAGTGGAGAGGAGTGCTAGGGACCAGGGCACAGGAGGCAGTGGCAGCTGGGATAGACTGCTTCTCCCTTATCCTGAGAACTCAAACTAGAGAGGTCCCCAGAGATGGTTATCTCCAGAGATCCCGTGTGGAATGCACAGATGAGAGGCAATGTTCTAGAGCTGGAAAGCCCAGTGAGCATGAAGTCAGCTTGCAACACTACCCGTCACAAGCCAGTGAGAGTATTTCCAGACATAACCACTTACCTCTTTGCCTTCCATCCATTTTGACATGGCCTTCAAGACAGCAGCCAGTGAGGGAATGTGAAGGGGGGTGGGAGAGAAGTTGACTGCATATGAGCCCCACCCGCCCCTTTCCATTGTGGCTCTCACTGAACTGCTGGCTCTAGCTCAGAAGTGGGAGAAACCTTTGGAATGAAGCCTGAATTCTTGGTTAATATGATCAACATCACAATGCATTGAATTACTCTATTGAGACCAAGTTGACTTGATGTGACCATCAGACTGTCATTACCTGAAAGTGACCAGAGCAGACAGGGTACTGTGATAGTTGGCATCTAGAATCAAGGACAACTTCCTTTCTTCTTCCTGGTGCCCCTCCAAAACTGAATAAATTTTAAAGGGTGGGAGAAAAAAGACAAAAGTGAGAATGCCCACACAGCAGTACAGAAATAACTTGAAAATAAATAAGCTTTTTTTAAAAATTCGTATTGTAATTTCCTTAGAACAAATTCCTGGGAATGGGGTTAATAGGTCCAAGGGCATGGATATTTTTGTGGTTTTCAAAACATATTGCTTAACTGCTTTTCTAAAGGTTTCTACCAATTTATATTCCCACCAGATACTGTATGAAAATTTCACCACATATTCAGTGGTACAGGATAGTATCGTAAGATTGTTTGTTAATGTAATGAGTTTTAAACACTATTTGATTTGGGGCACCTGGGTGGCTCAGTCAGTTAAGCCTCAGACTCTTGATTTCAGCTCAGGTCATGATCTCATAGTTGATGGGATTGAGCCCCGCATTGGGGCTGTCAGGGTTGTAAGGTGGAGCCTGCTTGGGGTTCTCTCTTCCTCTCTCTGCCCCTCCCCATGCATTTGCTCTCTCAAAATAAATAAACTTAAATAAAACTGCTATTTGGGGGCACCTGGGTGGCTCAGTTGGTTAGGCGTCTGACTTTAGCTCAGGTCATGATCTCGTGGTTTGGTTTGTAGGTTTGAGCCCTGCGTCAGGCTCCGTGCTGACAGCTCGGAGCCTGGAGCCTGCTTCAGATTCTGTGTCTCCCTCTCTCTCTGGCCCTCCCCTACTTGTACTCTCTCTCATAAGTAAATATTTTTAAAAAATTTTAAAAATGCTATTTGGTGTTTAGAATAATTTTCAAAATGCTTTCATAATATGAAAATTTTTTGCATTAGATGTTTTATCAATCTTTTAAAACTTGGCATTAATATCTTGAGTATGGAATATTGCTAAAGGTCTGATTTTTATAAATTAATCACTGGATATTCATATGCAGCTTGTAGGGGGGCTTTCCTGGAGCACTTTGAAGAACAGCAAATTCTGTGTGATTTGTGAGCAAGGAAGAAAGAGAGAGGTGAAGGCCAGAGGATCAGTGAATGAATACAAGAGACAGGTTAAAGAGCTAAAAGTGAGAGGTAACATATGAAGCAAGGGACCAAGAACAAGGAGGTGGCCATCAGGTTAGGAGATGAGTTGAGAAAGGAGCTTGGGAGACAAAGATTCTGAAACAGCCTCCAAATAAGTTAGTAGGATAGAGAATATGCCTTTCCCCTTGCCAGGTATCAATGGATTAAAAATTCATGAATGCCTATGTTTTATATAACACAAAATTCATTATCTTAACCAGTTCTAAGTGTACAGTTCCATGGTGTTAAGCATAGTCACATCGATTTGAAACAGATCTGCAGAATCTTTTTATCTTGGAATAGGAAATTCTTTACCCATTGAGGAACAATACTGCTTATCTCCCTCTGCCAGCCTCTCATGGACACCATTTTACTAATTGTTTCTGCGCTTGAACATCTTTAGATACCTCATAGAAGTGGAAGTGTGTAGCACTTGTCTTTTTGTAACTGGTTTATTTCACTTAGCATAATGTCTTTGAGTTCTTCCCTGTAATACAGCACTTGACATAATTTCTTTCTGTTTTTAAGGTTGAATAATATTCCACTGTATGTATTTTGATTACCCATTCATCTATTGATGGATATTTGGGTTGCTTCCATTTCCTGGCTATTGTGAATAGTGCTGCTATGAATGTGGGTGTGCAAATAACTCTTGGAGACCCCAGTTTCAATTCTTTTGTATGTATGTCCAGAGGTGGGATTTCTGGGTTGCACGGCACTTCTATTTTTAATTTTTCAGGAACCTCCATACTGTTTTTCATAGTGGTTAAGCCATTTTACAGTCCCACCAACAGTGCATAAGAACTCCAGTTTTTATTGTTATTTTCTGTTTTGTTTTGTTTTTGAATATTAGCCATCCTAATGGATGTGAGGTGATGCCTAATTGTGGTTTTGACTTGCATTTCCCTGATGATTTGTGATGCTGAGCATGTTTTCATATGCTTGTTGCAGTTTGTATATCATCTTTGAAGAAATATCTATTTAAGTCCTTTGTCCATTTTAAAATCAAGTTATTTGATTTTTTTGTTGTTGAGTTGTTAGAGTTGTTTATATATCCTGGATATTAACTCCTTATCAGATATATATTTTCTTCTGTTCCATAGGTTGAATTTCACTCTGTTGATTATGTCTTTGTTGCACAAGAATTTTTAAATTTGATGGTACTAGACCCATTTGTCTGTTTTTGCTTTTGTGGCCTGTGCTTTTATTCTCCTATCTAAGAAATCATTGCTAAGTCCAATGCCATAAAGTTTTTCTTCTGTGTTTTCTTCTAGGAGTTTTACGGTTTTAGGTCTTATGTTTAGGTCTTCATTCTATTTTGAGTTATTTTTTGTTTATGGTGTAAGATAAGGGCCCAACTTCATTCTTTTGCTTATAGATATTGGGCACCAATACCAACACCATTTTTGAAGAGAAAGTTCTTTTCCCATTAAGTGGTATTGACAACCTTGTCAAAGATCATCAACTATTATTAGTTTTTACTGATGGAAACATGATAAAGTCACAGACTTATTCTTTGTAAGGCAGATTTGGGGGCATATAATGAGTTTTTGAGTGAGGTGGAAAGGTCAAAATAAAAATACAAAACTATGAATAAAACCGTGAAACTATTGGATGAGGACTTAGTAACACCTTTTCTTAAGATGTTATCAATGCCAAGGGACAGGCGTTGATTGACTAACTAACTAATTCACCATGTAAGTGATTATTGAGTGCCTACTATAGAGGCACTAACCAGGCCAAGAGAATGCACATGTATATAAGAGAGAAGTCCCTGCTGGGGTGCTTGGGTGGCTCAGTCGGTTGAGCATCTGACTCTTTTTCAGCTCAGGTCATAACCTCATGGTTCAATCCCTGCATCAGGCCCTGCACTGGCAGCTGGGAGCCTGCTTGGGATTCTCTCGGCCTCTGTCTCTGCCCATCCCCCACTTATGCTGTTTCTGTCTCTCTCAAAATAAATAAATAAACTTTAAAAAGAGACAGAGAGAGAGATAAATCCCTGCTGTGTGTGTTTCTGTGTAGAATCCTATTTTCTGTTAAGCAGCATCAACAAAAATATGTATTCCTGCCCTCTCTGCTAAGAGTTTGGAGAGGCATAAGGGACTGTGAGATGCTATGAGACTATCCATTCCTCAAGAATCCATGTGCACTTATTCTTGCCCCGGCCCCCAGAGACCCTTTGTGTCTGCTGCTCTTTGCGAAGGCCTAATACCTGATGAGATGGGCACTTCATAGCTTAGAGAATGAAAGGGGTGAGGTCTCAAAGACTGAGGGTTCTGTCTAGATGTGGAAGGAGTCAGTGTACCCTCCAAAGCTGCTCTCTGTTGGGCTGCTTCTCAGTGCCTCCCCGAGGGCATTCTACTTTAGTTGAAACCAAAGGTTTTGTCATTTCAGTAACCTAAGTGCTCCATTCAAGAAACATAGAAAATAGGGTAAAAAGAGTTATTGCTTTTGCAAGCCACAGAGATACTCAATAGCACCTTCATTTGGGCTGAAAAATGGCCATTGTGTAGAAGTTCGGGCATTGCTTTGTTTTGCCTTTTCTTGCCTGGGTGTTTTATTTCTGCCTAGTGGCGTGGGTGTACATGTGTTACTAGAGTATCTTTTGCATTGACCCTTCTCTCAGTACAACTTCTCCCAGCTCTGCTTGAAGGGTTTTTAATATCATTGGCAAGCCATATCGAATTTATAGCAGAAACCCAGCTTGTAGTATTTATTGTTTTGTTTTTTTTTTTAATTTTTAATTTTNTCTGGGATGGTGATACCTCCCGTTTTGGTTTTATTTTTCAGTATTGTAATATTTATTGTTGTAAACAAATTATTTATGCTTACCCAACTGTCCCTTGACCTGCATATGGCTCTCACTCCATAAGGTAGTTCTAATCATTTTTTAAAACAAACTTTTTCCTTTTGTGGTATTTTGGATTTGCAGAAGAGTTGTAGAGTTCCTATATATCCCTTACTCACTTTCAATTTCCCTTGATATTAACATCTTATATTATCACGAGACTTTTGTCAAAGCCAAGAAAGCAGCGTTGGTACATTACCATTACCTAGGTGCCCCTGAAGAGGACTGTAATGAAGGGACTATATACTCAGGCGGGGCGGTGTTTTAGCTTGAGCTGCTATAAAAAAATACCAGAGAGGGTGGTCTGGGTGGCCAGTTGGTTAAGCATCTGACACTTGATTTCAGCTCAGGTCATGATCCCAGGGTCGTGGGTTCAAGTCCTGCATTGGTCTATGTGCTGATGGTATGGAACCTACTTGGGATTCTCTCTCTCTCTCTCTCTCTCTCTCTGTTCCTTCCCTGTTTGTACTCTGTTTCTCAAAATAAATAAACCTTAAAGTTTTTTTTCTTAAATTAAAAAAAATACCACAGATTCAGTGGCTTAAATGATAGACATTTATTTTTCACAGTTTTGAAGGGAAGTCCAAGATAAAGGTGTTGGCCAACTGGTTCTTGATGAGGGCTTTCTTCCTGCTTATAGATGGCTGTCTTCTCTCTTTGTCCTCACACGGAGAAGAGATAACTCTAGTCTCTCTTCTTCTTCTTTTAATGATTTAAAAGAATGTTTATTTATATTTGAGAGAGATAGAGAGGGAACGCACAAGTGGGAGAGGAACAAAGAGAGAGGGAGGTTACAGAATCTGAAGCAGGCTCCAGGCAGGCTCTGAGCTGCAGCACAGCCCGATGCGGGGCTTGAACCCATAGACCGCAAGATCATGACCTGAGCTGAAGTCAGATGCTTACCTGACTGAGCCATGCAGGTGCCCCTAGTCTCTCTTCTTAAAAGGGCACTCATTCCATCATGGGGGCCTCACCCTTATGACCTCATCTACACCTATTTACCTCCCAAGTGCTCTACCTCCAAATACCATCACATTGTGAGTTAAGAGCTTCAAAAATATGAATTTTAGGGGGATACAAACATGCATTCCATAGTAGGCAGGGATAGAGGGAGCCAAAAGGGATGTTGAGGCTCTCAGGGACTGGCAGCAGAGGGAAGTTCTTTCACCCCAAGGAATGAAGGCAAAAGGGGAGGAAGTTGTGTCATGGAGCTCAGAGAGAGCTACAGACATGAGGTGACAGTGGGCACGAGTGCCCAACAGGACTGGCAGTCGTAGTAGATGAAGACATTGCCAGAACACCGAGGCAGGGCGAGAGCAAGAAATCTCCAACTTTATCCCTTCTACCCCCAAATTCCCAGTTGTTGTCTCTCATTGGCCAAACCCAACCGGAAGCTAAGGACAAGGGAGCCTGGATACTACAGTCTCTGGGATCAGCCCTGCAAGCCACAGAAAAGGTAGACAATGGAGGAGGGTATGCATAAATAGAGAACAGCCGGCACAGAGGCTTACAAGTGTACTTATGCTGACTGTATCCACTTGTATCATAATGCAAACTTTTGGAGGGCAGGGACACCATCTTTTAAAACTTAGCCTTGTTAAGGCAATTATGTATGTTTCTTGGGGCTGCAAAATGAAGTATCACAAACTGGGTTAGAACCACAAAAATGTATTCTAATAGTTATGGAAGCTAGAAATCTGAAATTAAGGTCTCATCAGGGCCATGCTCCCTCTGGTACTGGTGGGAGAGAATCTTTTCCTGTCTTTTCTAGCTTCTGGTGGTTATATTCCTTGGCTTGTAGATGTATCACTGCAGTCTCTGTCCCCATGGTCATGTCATTGCCCTCTCCCTGTGTTCTGCCTTGTCTTTGTATAAGGACATCTGCCATTGGGTTACGGGCCCACCCTACTCCAGCGTGATCCCGTCTTAAATGAACTAATCATATCTGCAGTGACCCTATTTCCAAATAAGGTCACATTCTGGAGTACCTTCAACCTAGGACTTCAGCCTATCTTTTTAAGGGACTCATGCCCAGAGAACATTTTTTAGCTGATAAGATAATAAGGATCAATTCAAATCTGTATTTACTGCCTATAGTGTTATTATTTGATAGGGGTCTTTTCCCATTGTCACTCCTTAGATGGATAGCAGAAGCTGTTTTCCAGAATTTTAGAGTTCCTGGTAACTGGGCAGTGACTCAGAGCACTTGTGGGTAGGGAAAAGGCAGGGAGTGTGCCAACCAGGGCTAAAATATCCGAAGCTAAGAAACAGTGTAATCAAGCCTGACCTTCCTCCTCCTTCATCTGACTAAAGCAGAGCCCTGATGTGGCTGAAAGATGATTAATTGCCCTCTGCTAGTCCCTTTACATACATTGTCTGCTGTATTGTTTACTCTGTGAGTTTCCTAGAGCTGCCAAAATAAATGATCACAAACTCAGTGGCTTAAAACAACAGAAAGTTATTCTCTCACAGTTCTGGAAGCTACAAGTCTGAAATCAAGATGTCAGCAAGGCCATACTTCCTCCAAAGGCTCTAGGGAAAAATCCTCGCCTCTTCCTAGCTTTTGGTGATTTCTGGTGGTCTTCTCTGTGTGTGTGTCCTTTCCTCCTCCTCCTCCTCCTCTTCTTTTTAAAGTTTGTTTATTTATTTTGAGAGAGGGAGCACAAGCGGGGGAGGGTCAGAGAAAAGGAGAGACATAATCCCAAGCAGGCTTTGCACCATTAGTGCGGGCTTGAACTCATGACTGTGAGATCATGACCTGAGCTGAGATGAAGAGTCAGAGGCTTAACCGACCGCATCACCCAGGCGCCTCTGTCGTCTCTTCTTATAAGGACACCAGTCATTGGAGTTAGGGCCCACCGTAATCCAGTATGACCTTATCATAATTTATTTACATCCGCAAAAACCCTGTTTCCAAAAAGGGTCACATTCTGAAGTTGTGAGTGGACATGAATTTGGGGGTACACTATTCATTTCCACTACACTTATTCAAACTAAGTTTTTTCATTTGAGGAGAACGAGTCAGTGAAAATAGGCTGCCCAGCTCACAGTTAGAAATGTGCAGAGCTGAGGGTAAGGATACATGCATATTCTTAATTATTACTGAGCCAAATGGCTTTCTTCCCATCTGCCTGCCCCCTTGCTGTCACCATTATTTTCATTACTTATTTGCTCATTCAAGTATACTTTGGACATCAGTTTCTCTTTTTTTAAAGTTTATTTATTTATTTTTGAGAGAAAGAACATGTATGTGCAAGTGGCTGGGGGTGGGAGGAGAGGGAGAGAGAGAATCCTAAGCAGGCTCCAAGCTCAGCGCAGATCGTGAATCATGAGATCATGACCTGACCTGAAATTAAGAGGCGGATGCTCAACCTGCTGGGCCAATCAGGCACCTCTGGATGTTAGTTTATCTTAATTTCAGTGGAAAAAAATGATTGGCATTGTTAGCTGTTGGGCATGGGGGATGGGAAGACATTACTGTGAGGTTTGCTTATTGGGGATTTTCTCTATCCATCATGCCTTCTGCATTTATTAATTGTAATTTCTCTGTAAGGAAGAGTTGTTCCTTCTCTCATTTATATTTTTATATTAGGATAGGCTTATGCATATTTGTTTTATTTTATGGTTACAATCTCATACTATCATTAATTTTTTGTTGTTGCTCAAATTGTCCCAGCTTTGTCCCTTAGGAGCTTAATTAGGTTGGGTCCTGTATCTTTTTAACATGATCTATGATTATTAACATGATTATTAGTACCGTCTTACTTTTTGGCACTCTTTTTATTTCTGCTAGGCTCATCTTGTATTTTCCTTGTCCCAACCCTGGTATCAAACTTTTTTCTAAAAAACGTTAGTTCCTTTTATCAGAGTATCATTTTTTAAGTGTATTTATTAATCTTTTTAAAAAATGTCTTATTTATTTTTGAGACAGAGAGAGACAGAGCATGAGAGGGGGAGGGGCAGAGAGACAGGGAGATAGAAAATCTGAAGCAGACTCCAGGCTCTGAGCTGTCAGCAGAACCCCATGCGGGGCTCAAACCCACGAACATGAGATCATGACCTGAGCTGAAGTCAGAGGTTTAACCCACTGAGCTACCCAGGTACCCCAGGTATTTATTAATCTTGAGAGAGAGAGAGAAAGAGTGAGCAGGAGGCGGGCAGAGAGAAAGAGAGAGGAAGAGAGAGAGAGAAAGAGAGAGAGAGAATCCTAAGCAGGCTCTGCATTGTCAGCAAGGAGCCCAACGCGGGGATGGAACTCATGACTGTGAGATCATGACCTGAGGTGAAATCAGGAGTTGGACACTCAGCTGACTGAGCCACCCAGGTGGCCCATTACTGGAGTTAAAAAAAATGTGTTTTCCTGAAAAATTGTATGTTCAAAACAAAATATTTGTCAGACAACTTTATGGAAGGGGAAGATATAAGAAGAAAAAGTAAACATGTCAAATCCATATGGATTTTCTGTTGCATGAATTTATTTGGGGCTAAATGTTGGTCTGTGCAGTAACCTGAAAACTTAAAAAATTTTTTTTAATGTTTTATTTATTTTTGAGAGATACAGAGTGTGAGTGGGGGAGGGGCAGAAAGAGAGGGAGACACAGAATCTGAAGGAGGCTCCAGGTTCTGACTTCTCAGCACAGAGCCAGATGCGGGGCTCAAACTCACAAACTGTGAGATCATGATCTGAGCCAAAGTCAGATGCTTAACTGACTGAGCCACCCACGTGCCCCTAACCTAAAAACTTCGAAGTGTGACCACATTCTTCATTAAGAGAAGCTCCCATAAGCTAGTCTTCTTTTAAAACCTACAGGGAAAAATTGCATTCACTGTATTGAGGGGCAAATATTTTCTTTAGGGAAAAAAAAAGATGTTCTCTACTGCTGCCATTGAAATACAGCTTCACAGAATTTAGGGAAAAGCTAACAGCCAAGACAAAAGTCCTGTTCCAAAGTAGTCATTTTGTGGATGAAGGTAGAAACCTACAATCTTTCCTCCACCACAGGATTTCATATTTAAACCTTCTATTTTTAACATGATGGTGGGATTCATGGCTAATGCTTATGAGATCTGTGTCTAGACAGTTGAGAAAAACAGGAAATGAGTTACATTGTAGTAGCTTAAGAGAATTTAACCTTTTGTCTTCGAGCTCCAAGCTGTGCCTGCTTTAAAAAAAACATTCCTTCTCTCCTGAGAATTTCAGGGCATTCAAGGGTCTAGAATCATCCAGGGCCTCTTTAGGGAGTAGAGGTAGCTATTTTGGTGGAAAAGGAAATGAGAACACGGGTTTACTGTGCTCACATCGCAAAATGAATACAGCCATTTAGAGGAACATGCTTACTGTCTGTTTTTGAATTCTAAGTATGTGCTCACAGCTGTCTCCGACTGTGTGCTCCCGAAGGGCAGGAGCTCAGCCCAGACCACTCATTCTCCCTCTGTGCGTGATGCATAGTTAGCTAGAGACTGCCGGCTATAACATGTCCTGCAGAAGAGCAAGTTAAGAAGAAGCACCTGGCATTTATGGAACGCTTTCTATGTGCCGGGCACTGAGCCATGCACATCACATACACTGTATCTTATTTAATCCTCTCAACAACCCTAAGATGTGGTTACTACTATTATCCCCATTTCAGCCTTGAAGAAATGGAAGCACAGAGATGTTAGGGAACTTTGCAAGAGTAGCAGAACTGGCATTTGAACCCAAATCAGTGTCATTCTAGAACCCATGTTCTTTGTTGGTACACTATACCATTGCGGGACTGTTGTGTAGATTAATGAGAGGAAGTGTATAACAGATTTCTCACAGTTCCTGGCCCCAAATAAGCATCCTAATGAATTCCTGCTGGTATTTACAGGTATAAGTAACATAATGCTGTTCTTCAGTATTAGGCAGGAGACATACTCATCTCTGCCACATAAGACCCACCACCATGCCTAGTGTGCCTAGGTACCTATTGAATTGAAATGAATAGTGGTGGCAAGGATTTTTACTCAATGTATACAATGCATGCGGTGTCATCGTGACAGGGTTTGTAAACAAGTAAAGGGAACTCAGTGGCAAAGTCTGCAATCTTGGCCGGATTAATCATTGCCTCTTAGACAGTCTAAGAAATGACCATATACCACATAGAGCAGATGTTATATTAAGGGCCTGCTTTGTCAGACTCAACAGCTGTAGGGATATGATATTTGATAAGACACAATCCTTGTGCTCAGAGACTTTGTAATCTAGTAGGGAATACATTAAAACCCAAAGAAACAAATGAAATCATTACAAATTGTAATACTAAGCGTCACCAAAGAAAGAATGAAAGGATTGAGACTGAGGATGATAGACTTGGGATGGGGTAGGGGAGGTCAGATCGACTTTGCATGGGGTGGGAAAGAAAGGCTTCCCTGAGTGGGTGGCATTTAAGACCCAATGATAAGAAGAGCCTAGGAAGGGGAAACAATACAGACAAAGGCTTTGAGGTGGGAAAGAGCTTGACAAGTTGAGGCGCTCAAAGAGGATGGGGTGCGTCACGATGAGATGGGAGCAGATGGATGGGCAGGACCAGACTCTGAAGGGTTTCATCTGCTCTTAGTAAGAAATTGGGTTTTATTTGAAGTTGAATGGAAACCCACCAACGGGTCCTAGACAGATGAGGGACGTGGTCGGATTTACTGCTCTGGACTAGACAGATCAAAATTCTGCTGGGGTGGCCTGGACCAAAGTCCTCATAGGAGGAAGGGCGGATGGTCAGAGACAGAAGAGGAGACATGGTGATGGAAGCAGAGGTCGGAGCAGTATGGGACCAAGAGCCCAGGAACACAAGCAGCCTTTAGACACTGGAGAAGGCAAAGAAATGGATTCCCCCCTGAAGCTTCCAGAAGGACTGCACCCCTGTCAACCCATTTTTAACTCCTGACCTGCAAAACTATATTATAATAAATTTGTTGCTTTAAGCCACTAGGTTGGTGGTAGGTAGTTAAAGCATCAATAGGAGAACTTTACGCCTAAGCTTAAGAATAAGGGGTGGGGGGAGGGGAAGGCAGGACCAGACGCAGGCAGAAAGCTACCAGAGAGGGTCACCTGACAGCGCCTGTGGTCTTCAGGGTGGGTAGGCAGCTAGCCCGTGGCCTGGCAGGGATGGGCCAGAGAGAATAAGTACTCTGCCTTCACCCTACCCCACCCCCCAGATCTTTCTGTCTTTCTTCTACTGGCCTGATCTAACCAGAGCTGCAGGCAGGGGCCCACAATGCAGTTCACATGGGGCAGCCTCTCAGGTGACAAAGAGGATGGAGAAGATCTGGAGCACCAAATGGAAAATATCCAGCCCGGTGTGGGTTGAGTGGCTTACTCCTTGTCTGGAGCTTATAACAAAGTAGGAAGTTTGGTTCCCTCACTTACCTGGGCCTCCTCTTTCGTGAGTTCTCTCTAACATTTCTAACTTCTTTGGGTTTTCCTCATATTGTTATAGTGCTCATAAATGATGTCAGTGCACCTGTTTCTAGTAATCTACTTCACCCCTCAGTGTGATGCAGCAAGTTCTCAAAGTAAATGATACATAAATATACTGTAAATATAAGACCAAAACACAGACTGATATCACAGTATAATGAATGAATTGACCTAAACTTTTTTGTATTTTTCCCTAAACTAGAGGTCCCCAAACTTTTCTCCTTGGACTGAGTACATCATCATTCCCAGGGATGTTTTAAGATTTTACAGATTTGGGGATTCTATCCTTGGCAACTCTCATTTAGTAAGCCTGGGTGAGAACAGCGAACCTGTTTTCTTTTTAAAATGTGTCCCCAGAGATTATCATGAGCAACAGGTGCCTTCAACTTAGACTGTTTTTAGGGCAAGATGACTGCAGACTTGGTTATATATCGTGTAAGAGCAAAGTTTGTTTAGTTTAAAATTACCTTCTTCAAAAGCCTACTCAGTTCTACTTCCAGTCAGTCAGATTGTGATTGGAATTAAATTCACCAAGCAGTTTTGTGAACAGGAAGACCATTGCAGTAACGTTAGTCACACTGTTTATATGCATAATGAACCACCACGCGGTGGCAGCCACTGAATTAGGCACTATGGATACAAAATAGAATGAATTATAATATGGATTTTCAAGGCTTTAATCTGTTTGGAGGGATAGCTCTGCAGACAAATAATTATAATACAAGATCAGTGTTATGAAGGAACCATGAGCATAGTGCCTCAGGAATTGTAACGGGGGGTGATGCTCAGAGAAGTCTTTACAGAAGAGGTGACATTTGAGCTGGGTGTTGTAGGGAGAGTAGGAGTTTACAGGGCAGGGAATGGCATTCTAGAGAGCAGGGACAGTGCATGCAACAGAGGCATGAAGCCGGCGGCGAGTTCCAGGAACTGCATGCGGTTTGGAGGAGTTGCAGCAGAGGAAGCATAAGGCTTTTGAGGAGGCTTTGGGGAGGCTTTGTGGTTGCCATGACCGTGAGCTTGAGTGTTAGACCAGTATTAAAGAGATGGCTTGGGGCACCTGGGTAGCTCAGTCAGTTAAACATCTGACTCTTGATTTCAGCTCAGGTCATGATTTCACAGTTCGTGAGTTCAAGCCCTGCATCAGGTGCTGCACTGACAGCATGGGGCCTACTTGGGATTCTCTCTCTTTCTTTCTCTTTCTCTCTCTCTCTCTGCCCCTTCCCTGCTCACTCTCTCTCTCTCTCTCAAAATAAATAAACTTTAAAAAAAGAGAGAGCACCTTGAAGTGATTTGAAAAATTATTATAAAAATGACAAAAGTAAGTCTTGGCAAACTTTCAAACAACCCAGAGTAATTTTCTGGTTAAGGGGTGAAAGGCCTCAGAGAAAGACAACTATCATATGATTTCCCTCATATGTGGAATTTAAGAAACAAAACAGATGAACTTAGGGGGAGGAAAGAAAAAATGTGATAAAAGCAGAGAGGGAGGCAAACCATAAGAGACTCTTAAATACAGAGAACAAACTGAGGGTTATTCAGGGGAGGTGGGGGGGGGGCTGGGCTAAATGGGTGATGGGCTTTAAGGAGGGCACTTGTTGGGATGAGCACTGGGTGTTATAGGTAATTGATGAATCACTAAATTCTACTGAAACCATTATTACACTATATATTAACTTGCTTGGATTTAAATAAGATTTTAAAATAAAATAAAATTAAAAAAATAAAAATGAATAAAATTTATTTTCAAAAATAAAATTTCAACTAATGAAAGAAAAAACCAAAATCAGACAAACAAAACAGGTGACAGTCCCCTTTCATGGCTCTCCTACATCTCCCCCACGCCCCCAACACAGAGTTTGCTTTGCTTTCATTAATAGCCTGGGGCATCCTCACTGTTGTGTTACAAGTTTTATTATGTATATTTTAAACCTACTGCTGTGGACTGAATTGTGTCCCTCCTGCAGTTCATATGTCAAAGCCTTAACCCCTCGGCGTGACTGCTTTTGGAGACAGGAGGAAACTAAGATTAAATGAGTTTAGGTGTCTGCCATGTGAGGCCGCAGTGAGAAGACCACTGTGTGCAAGTCCAGAAGAGAGCTCTCACCAGAAACCGGACACTGCCAGACCTTGATCTTGGACTTTCCAGCCGCCAGACCTGCAGAAAAATGAATTTCTATTGTTTAAGGTCTCAGTCTAGGGTATTGTGTTATGGCAGCCCGAGACCAAGACACCTGCCAAAAATAGAAGAAATATGAAAAGGGTCTTCATGTATCTATTACCCAGATCCAACAATTAAGTATGATTAGATATGCATTCTAGAAGCAGCAAGATGGATGTGTTGAAGGGGTTCAAACTGGAGATGGGGAGACAGGTTAAGTACCTCTAGCAGACTTCCAGGCAAGAGATTCTGACAGCTCTAGTTGGGAGAGGCTGTGGAGAAGGAGGGGGGCTGTCAGGGAGAGACTGAAGAGTAGAATTGATGGAATACATGAGTTTCAATCATGAGTCTGTGCTTCATTGACTCTAAGATGCCATGGATTATAAGCTGCAACTTGAATTCAAAGATACTAAGAACAAAAAGGGTGTTCATCTTAGAATTGATGAAATGCCATAGAATTAAAAGCTGAGACCACCAACTCCCCACAGGAACACCAAACACCAGCTCATAACTTATAAATGTGTAAAAGAGAAGCAAGATTTTGATATCTAGAATCCTGATACATAGTATGGATTAATGAGCATGTCATGCTTCTTAAGTTGAACTCTTGCTGTTCTCGATTAAAGAACATATTTAGGGGGGATTTATGTGGTTGGGAACTTAAAGGGGCTCTCAGTTTAACAAAATGCTACCCAGATGTGATGATGTCATCTGCAGGCCACAGTCACGCTCAGTTTAGAAGCAGCCAGATTCTGTTTATTTAATAAAAATGGATGTTTTGAATGGCGGTGCAATGGGATCTGGCCTCCTGGGTCCTTTTCCGGGAGCTTTCTTGGGCTTCTAGAGAGAGTCTGGATTCCACAGGCAGATGGAGCTATTATCCCTGTTTTTCTCTCCCCAGTGCCAGGCCTACAAGCCTGTAATTAGAGAGTATCAGCATCTTTTGTTTTGG
>NW_027527525.1:4767969-4780929 GCF_008692635.1 Crocuta crocuta | reverse complement strand
GATGCAGCTTTCTGCAGGGTTGTAGGATCCACATGCCAGGGTGGGGCCCGTCATACCGGCCAGGGAGCTTGTACCTGCACGCCCAGGACCCCAGAATGAATTCTTGCCTTTTCTAACTTGAAACAGGAATGAAGAATTCATTCAAACTTTTTTTTTTTTTTAAGTTCAGGCACACCAAACCTCTTTGTTGCAAGTTATTTTAGGACTGCATTTTATCGGTCACTGTTTTGGAAAAACTAGCCTTTGTGTTCCAGGAAGTACCCAGCAGAATTGGCCTCTCTAAACCCCTGCACTACACAGTGAGTGCAGGCCCTGGATTCCGACAGCCTAAGGTTTGAATCCCATCCCGGGCAAGCTGCTTATCCTTCCTGTGCCTCAGTTCTGTCCTCTGTAAAATGGGAATAATAAACAGTACCTATTTCATGAGAATTGTTGAGATAATCAAGCATTTATTGGGCTTGGAACAGTACCTAGCCTTTTCACATAAAATAACAATAATAAGTACAATATTGACCACTAACAAGTGTTCAGTTTACTGTGCCAGCCGCTGTTTTACTTACAATAGCTCATTTAATCTATAATCCAACCAACCGTCCTATGAGGTAGGTGCAATTGTTATTCCCATTTTATAGATGAGATCACTGAGACATAGAAAAGTCTATTTGATAAAAGCATTATTGTGTGTCTGCTGAACCCCATGTATACCTGATTGTAGAATATTACAATTATCGGTTCATATGTCTTAGTGTCCCCCATAAATATGTAGGCTCCCGAAATAGGGTGACTCCAGCTGTCTTTTTTGACTTGATAGTCCTAGGACCAGGCACACAGTAGGCAAATAATGTTGAGTGAATTGGAACTGGCTTAACAGGAGGTCTTATTTCAGGGTATCACCATGAAAAGATTTTTGTTTTCAGTGTTGGCTCCCAACCGTATTATATGGCTCTTCCTAAGGCTTCACGGGAATGGCTGCCTTGGTGACCTTCCAGCCAAGCCCTGCAGCTTTCCAGCTCCTACTGGTTACTTATTAGCAGTCTCATGCCAATGTGTGAGCCTCAGTCCTGTTAACTGTATAGTGTCTCTCTCAGATCTGAGTTCTCTTGTCCACCCCACGAGGGCAGAAGGAGGTGGTGGCTGCAGTGACCGCTGGTTTCCTCGTGACGGTCCCTCTTCCTGGAGATTAGGTGGGGTGGGGGTGGGGTGGACATGGGACAGTGGGAACGGGAGGAGGCAGAGGCTCTTCCTTACCGACTCCGAGAGGAGGGATCCACCCTCTCCCCGTGGGTTGTTGCTGCTTTTCTAGCTAACTGGTTTGTGGTCAGTTCCGTTGGGGGCGGGTTCTAAAGCCAGCTCTCCTGGGGGCTGTGGGAGCAAGTCTTTCCAAGGCGCCTTTGGGAGTCTGTCCCCACACACTTCCCTGCAGGGAGACCTGGCTGCAGTAGAACTTGCTTCCCTGACCTTGCTTCCGTCCTCACCCCCTTCAGTGGCTACTGGAGCCCCCTTACCTGTGGGGCACGCTCTTAATGAGATGCAGAAGTGGTACAAGCCTAGTTACCTTCGTAGTGTCCCTCCCACCCAAGGAAAACTTGCACACCCTGGCATGCCCCTGGCACAGTGCAAGCTGCCTCGATGCCCCTCTGTCTCACAGACCAGTGTCCTCTCCTAGGCCCTTTTCCTTAGCCCCAGGCAACATTTGCAAGCCTGTTGCCCAAGCAGCCATCCACAGGGGAGCGAAACGCCAGTTTTCCATGTGGCTTCAACTCGTGGGCTTTATGAGTGCTTCTCCTGGCGTCCCTGCTGTGACTTACAGGAGACGGGCTCTTCCCATGAACAGCCCTCCCCTCCCACCTTAACTCCACCCTCTTGCTCCTTGTTTTATACTGACTCAGGGGATGGAGGGTAGATTCTGGCCTTTCCAGAGCTCTGCAGGGAGGTGGCTGGCTCCCACCGTTGGACTTAGAATGTCAGGAGACTCAGCGCCACTTCTCCTCTGTTTTGGGTTTTATCCAAAGTTCTGGGACTTCATTGCAGCTTTGTTCACAGTAGCCGAGACATAGAAGCAACCTGAATGTCCACTGGTGGATGAATGGATACAGAAGATGTGGTGTGTGTGAGTGTGTGTGTGTGTGTGTTTACGCACGCGTGTGTACATATACACATGATGAAATGTTATTCAGACATGAAAAAGGAGATCCTGTCATTGGTGACAACACGGTTGAAACTTAAAGGCATTATGCTAAGTGAAATAAGTCAGGCAGGGAAAGACAAATACCGTACGATTTCACTTAGATGTGGAACCTAAAATAGCTGAACTCTTAGAAACAGAGGCTAGAAGGCTGGTTGCCGATCCATGGGGTAGGGAAAATGGGGAGCTATTAGTCAAAGGGTACAAATGTCCCGTTATAAGATGAATAAGTCTTGGTGACCTAATGTACACCATGCTGACTGTGGGTAACAGTCCCACATCATATATCTGAAAGTTGCTAGGGGAATCTTAAAGATTATCTTATAATCTTAGAGAAGCTTAGAGATCCTAAATATTCTCAACAGACACACACACACACACACACACACACACACACACACACACAGTAATTATGTGAGTTGATAGAAATGTTGAGTAGCCTTAACATGTGGTAGTCATTTTACAGTATACGTGTATATCAAATCATCAAGTTGTATAACTTAAACTTACATGCTATACGTCAGTCAGATCTCAGTAAAGCTGGAACAAAAATGAAAACAAAACTAGAGGCATTTCCAAACTTAAAAAATCTTCCAGAGATAACTTAGACATAACACTTTATTTCGTAAGTGCTTCTATGAAACAGACCTTAAAGTCAACGTATGTCATTCTCTTTTCTCTTCATACCTGAAGCTATGACTTTGTGAATTATATGTCTTCAGAAATGAAAGAAAATTGGGAGTTCTTTCAGATTACACACACACAGGCAATTTTTGAGGTAAGGAATGTAGCACGTGTCAAAAGTATTTGAAAGACACAGATGTCCTCAGAATTAGGAAATGAAGTGATCCATGTTAGTGAAACTAGTTAAAATCAACACATAATGGGAAAAAACAAAAGTAACATTCTGGGACAAGAGAAACCCACTCAACATCCTGTTATAGTCATTATCAAATTATGAATTATTGTTTTGGGGGCAGATACTGAACATTCCTAGGTCTTAGTTGGGGTGTCTGTCAGGTTTAATGTCTTTAAATCTGTGAAGTTCATGGTTTTAGGGTTGCCTCAATTCAAGGTTTCTCCCCTCTGTCCTTTGTTCTGACTCAAGTTAAAATCGCATTCATGCCCATGCATTTTCTGGTTGTGAAGCCCGACCTAGAAAGGGGGACAATCCTAACTAGGAGAGAAGAGAGTATTGTGCTCATACATATGAGGGAATGGAAACAAAGCAGTGCTCTGTGTATAATCTATTCCCATCTACCAGCGTCAGGGCTATTAGCACAAGCCAAGAATTCTTTCAGTTATTTGTTGGCAAGTCTTCATCTAATAGAAAGCCCATTTGAATGGCAAGGCTAATGAAAATTTATTCTGGAGACCTCTGGGTAATCTGGTGCAGGAAACATGTAATTTCTTAATGACTTTTCCCAAGGCACTGTATTAGGTGCTGTTCAGGGAAGACGGTTGTACTGTCATAAAAAGCACACTGGGTTTGGGGCGCCTGGGTGGCTTAGTCGGTTAAGCGTCCGACTTTCGCTTAGGTCATGATCTCGCGGTTCGTGGGTTCGAGCCCCGCGTCAGGCTCTGTGCTGACTGCCAGCTCAGAGCCTGGAGCCTGTTTCAGTCTGTGACTCCCTCTCTCTCTGACCCTCCCCTGCTCACGCTCTCTCTCTCTCTCTCTCTCTTCTAGAAATAAATAAAACATTTAAAAAAAAAAAAGCACACTGGGTTTAGGGGGAGACAGATTTGAGCTTAAACCGTAGCTCTGTGATTTCTTAAACATTCTTAAACATTTAAGTATGATGGTATGACGGTAAATGTTTAAGAATGAGCCCTGAAGAAGGAAGAGGAGGGGGTGAAGGGGAGGGCAGCAGCTCTGGTTTGTAGCTCTTTCTGATTTCTGTGGTGTAAATATTCTCACTAAGGCCCGTTTTAAGTTACAGACATGCCACTGAATGTGGAGTTGAAAAGAGACAAACAAACACATGCAGCTCAGCTCTCATGAGCCAGCTCTAGCACACCACACTGCGTGATCTTGGGCAGATCATTTAATTTGTCTGAGCCTCCTCAGTTTCCACATTTGTGAAGTGGGATGATACTAGCACATACCTTACAGGGTTGCTATGACAATTAAAAAAGAATAATGTATTTGAAAGTGTAGTATTCAAAGTATTATTATTATTAAAATTTTTTAATGTTTATTTATTTATTTTTTTATCATTTATTGTCAAGTTGATTTCCATATAACACCAAGTGCTCATTGCCACAAGTGCAGAAAGACAGTGCTCAAGCAGGGGAGGGGCAGAGAGAGACACAGAATCCAAAGCAGGTTCTAGGTTCTGATCCATCAGCACAGAGCCCGAGGTGGGGCTCANTATAATCAATTTATTACTGATAATACATCTGGGCTTTCTTATTTCTTATCTTAGGAGTTTATGAAATTTCAAGGATTTTCACCCAAGTAACATTCTAACCAAAGGAGGGTGTATATGTGCTGTGGGGTTGATGTTGAAGAAGAAAAAAAATACCAAATAACATACTTTCATCTGAACTAAGATATAACTTCCTAAAATCACAAAAGGACATTTGAGCTAAAAAGGACCTAGAGAGTAGCTGATCCAACATACCTTCATGTCAGAGATGAGGAAACTGAGTCAGGCGGCTGGAATGGCTTCCCACAGTTTCAGCCTGGTAGGACAGAACCCTGAGTAGAAGCCAGCAAATTCCCTGAGATAGATAGTGGCTACCTATCCAGGGGTCATTCTGTGAGCCCAGCCCTTTGCAGCAGGTGTTCAGTGGCTGGAGCAGGAACTTTTCCCCAAAGAGCGATGGGAGAAATGGGAAATAGAAGGTTTATATTCACACTGGTTAGGAAAATTATTTGGTTCAATCTTCACAGTAGCTGTTTAAACTGGTGGACTCTGACATGAGGTGCTGGAAGGAAAGAATGAAAACCTCCATTGATTCCTTTATTAAAGAGGAAGAAATAAAGCAGTGATCAGTGGTTTCTGATGGGAAGGAATCTGCTTATGTAGTTCCAATGAAGGGACATTAATGATGGGACTGCTTGGAGAGGTGTGGGTGGGGTTAAGGGAGCACAAAGGTGCTGAGGCCCCCAGAGGTGAGCAACAAGGAGAATCACTTCTCCCAGGGTTGGAGAGGAGGCTCATGAGAGCCAGGGCCATGGGGGGAGGGGGGGGGGTTATGTGGAGCTAGGATATAGCCCCTGTGAGAGACTATTGGGCCAGCCCGGAAGGAGGGGGCAAGAAAGACCCTAAACTCTCTCTTTCTCTGCTCTCTGGTCTCTGCCAGCACCTCTCATTGGACAAACCCAACCACACACCAGTCTCACCAGGAAATGGAGTCTGGGGAATTCAGCCCTTTTTGTTCAGCGCCCCCCAGGGCACAGAGCTGGGCGTGGGTCTTTGGGGACACATAGAGCAACCAGCACAAAAACTTTACAAATCTTTAATATCCAGATTGATAATGGTTCTCTCTGCCCACCTATCAGACATTAGGTGTCATGTCAGTACCCAAGGCACCTTGGCCCCAGTGCAAAGTGGAGGCCAGTCAGTCCTTTGGTTTTGGTGTATTGTGACACAGTGCAACTGCTGACTGCCTGGCTAAGTGGATTCATGGATTACAGTATCTAGTTTTTTGTTTTTGTTTTTTTTTATTTCTAGGAGAGAGAGAGACAGCATGAACAGGGGAGGGTCAGAGAGAGAGGGAGTCACAGACTGAAACAGGCTCCAGGCTCCGAGCTGGCAGTCAGCACAGAGCCCAATGCGGGGCTCGAACCCACGAACCGCGAGATCATGACCTAAGCGAAAGTCGGACGCTTAACCGACTAAGCCACCCAGGTGCCCCTACAGTATCTAGTTTTAAATCAAATCTCACAAAACGGACACATGCTTTAAGGTGGCTTTTGCAAAGAAACAGCAGAGTGAAGATACTGCGATTGCATACATAAAGGAACAAGAGAATGTCAGCATTAACACAGCCCTTCCTAGGAGAGCTCTTCACTGGCTGAGGTATCAGGTACAACAGTGATAAGCCAATGAAATTTGATCAAAAATTGACTAGAATGTTCAAAATGATCACAACTATTTGAGATGTGGATTTATATCCATCATTACTAATGATAACTGTCCTCCTAAGAGTTCATTATGCTTGAAATATTAATGATAATAATACCTGCCTATAAATAAGAACACATATATTGGGTTTCTTTTAAAAATGTTTACTGATGGGGGCTGCTTGAGTGGCTCAGCCAGTGGAGCATCCGACTTTGGCTCAAGTCATGATCTTACGGTTTGTGAGATTGAGTCCCGTGTTGGGCTCTGTGCTGAAAGCATGGAGCCTGCTTGGGATTCTCTCTCTCCCTCTCTTCCTGCTCCTTCCCTGCTTGCACTCTCACACACTCTGTCTCTCAAAATAAATAAATTAATTAATTAAAAAAAAAACCCTATCACCTCACACCTGTCACAGGAATGGCGAAAATCAACAACACAATAAACAGTAGGTGTTGGTGAGGATGTGGAGAAAGGGGAACACTCATGCACTGTTGGTGGGAATGTAAACTGGTACAGCCCCTCTGGAAAACAGTGTGGAGGTTCCTCAGGAAACTAACAATAGAACTCCCCTATGACCCAGCAATAGCACTGCTAGGAATTTACCCAAGGGATACAGAAATGCTGATGCATAGGAGCACATGTACCCCAATGTTCATAGCAGCACTCTCCACAATAGCTAAAACATGGAAAGAGCCTAAGTGTCCATCAACAGATGAATGGATCAAGAAGATGTGGTTTATCTATACCATGGAATACTACATGGCAATGAGAAACAATGAAATCTGGCCATGTGTAGCAACATGGATGGACCTTGAGGGTGTTATGCTGAGCGAAATAAGTCAGGCAGAGAAGGACAAATATCATATGTTTGCACGTATAGGAGGATTAGGAGGAACTTGACAGAGGAGCAAGGGGGAGAAGAAGGGCAGAAATGGTGGGGGAAAGGGAGAGAAGCAAACCATGAGAGACTCTTGAATGCTGACAAAAACTGAGGACTGATGGATGTGGGGGGAGGGGGGGATGGGCATGGAGGAGGGCACTTGTGGGGATGAGCACTGAGTGTTATGTGGAAACTAATTTGACAATAAACTATTAAAACAAAACAAAACAAAACAAAACTATTTTTAATGTTTATTTATTTTGTGAGAGACAGAGCATCAGTTGAGGAGGGGCAGAGAGAGAGGAAGACACAGAATCTGAAGCAGGCTCCAGGCTCTGAGCTGTTAGCACAGGATCCAGCGCGGGGCTTGAACTCACAAACTGTGAGATCATGACCTGAGCTGAAGTCAGATGCTCTGCCAACTGAGCCACCCAGGCGCCCCGGGACTTGTTCTTTAAAGGAACTTTGGTCTGTTCAATTTGAGTTTATCAAACAGTAATAAAAGCCCCTCTTATTTTGTATGAAAATTTACTAGACTTGTAAAGATTTATAAAAAAAAAAAAACTTAATGGAAACTGGGTCTCCACTTTTGTTACTTTCTTAACTACCATTAATTTTTAACTGAGAAACTATAAATAGTTCTGTCTATGTCCATCAACTCACACTGATTCTTAGTTGAGTGGAGGGCAAGTATGTGGTCATTGAGACATCTGGAAGCATTTTCTGAATGTATGTGTGCCTAAGTTCATTCAGCCCCTGCACTGTGGAGGGTACTATCAGATGGCCCCAAAGAAGACTACAGTGTAGCAAAGTCTAGATGTAGGAAGGAGTTATGGGAGGTGAGATTTACTCAGTTGGAGAGGCTTTAGGGAGGAGGTCATCCTAAGGAGCAATAATAGATGCTTACCTGACAGAGGCAGGGGAAGAGTATTCTAGGTAGATGGAGTAGTCTCAGCAAAGAGTATATGGGACATTTAGTGAATGGGGAGCTTTTGTGATCCTGGTGGAAATTAAATTTAAAAAAAGTCTCTTGGGGCGCCTGGATGGCTCAGTCTGTTGAGTATCTGACTTGGGCTCAGGTCATGATCTTGTAGATGGTTCGTGAGTTTGAGCCTCATAACCGGCTCTCTGCTGTAAGCGTGGAGCCTGCTTTGGATCCTCTGTCCCCCTCTGTCGCTGCCCCTCCTCCCCTTCTCTCTCTCTCTCTCTCAAAAATAAATAAACAGTAAAATTAAATATCTCTGATTACTCTCATGTGCTTTTCTGGTCGTTTTCTGATGGAGAGTTAGTGGCAGGATCAGTGTGTGTTCCAGAGTAAATATATTATTAAGTCAGTCATCACGTAGGTCACCCGAATATATCATATGTAATGAGAGAGAGAGAGAGAGAGAGAGAGAGAGAGAGAGAACATGAGAGAGAGAGAGAACATGAGAGAGAGGGGTGCGGAGCAATTCCTAACCCAGGTTTCAGACCCTTGTTGCTCAGGGAATCATGACTACTTAACATTTAATGAGCATTTGTTGAAATGTGTATGTGGCTGCACACATTTTACTTGTATTAGTTCACATAACCCTCACAACCCTAGTCATAGATTTATTTTCACCGTTTTGGAGTCTAGGACATTGAGACCTAGAGGAGTCGAGGTGAGCAAGGTCACACTGCAGGTAAGTGGCAGGACCATGATCTGAACCCTGCACAAGCCAGTCCCTCTTTCCGAAGTGCTCATGACCTCACTTTTCTGTAGATGGCTCTTTCTCACATTCTAGGCCTCAGCTTCAATATCTCTTGTTGGAGAGGACCCCTCTCCCCGCCCCCATGCGGCCTGTCCTAAGCAGGTCCCCTTGTCATTCGGCATCTCAGCCCCTTGTTTATTCTCTTCATAGCACTTATTATGAATTAAATATTTTCCTACTTGCCTTGTGTGTGTTTGTTTTTCCCGTTAGAATCTAAATTCCATGAAGGCAGGGACTCTGTCTGTCTTGTTCACCATCCTATTCCCGGTGCCTTGCACAGGGTCCAGTGTATTGTAGCTGTTCAATATATATCGATGAATAAATTGATACTGATTTCACAGCTCACTAGTCCCTAATCATTCTATTATACATTAGTAAGTGGAGATATCCCATTTAAGCATAATGCTGCATTATTGACTGAGGTTGGTACTCAGCAGCGAGGTTATTTTTCTACATATCCCTAGAAATTTTATAACAATGATAACAAGTTTCTGGGACAAGGCGTATAAGCCTCAGAAGGCAAGAGATAAACATACTCCGCGTGCTCAGAAAGCCAACTTGAATTGGCACGCACCGAAATGCACCAGTGTGTTGTTGGAAAAACATTTATTGCAATTCAGTGTCAAAAAATCTTTACAAAAATATGCCACCGTCTGGTACAAACAACTATAAAAAAATCAATTCATCATGCAAGAAAAGTGTGCAAATAATTTATACAGGAGGGCTTAGCTCACACAATATTAAATAAACATCTTTGTATGTAGTTAGTCCAACCTTATACTTTTAGTTACAATGTTCAACCCCCTATAGTATTTTTTTTATTAAAAGGAGTAAAGCTTCTAGACTTAGGACATGGACTTGGATATACACCCCCTTTAGCCAGGGTTATTGGCACTTGGTAGAATAAGGATGGTGCCAAGAGATCTCAAGCATAGAACAGGACTTGGAGCCTTCTGTTTAACAGACTTGTACATCGTTAATTAAACAAACATTGCTATACTCAAAGACAGAAAAAGTCATGTTCCAACTGCAGAAGTAATGTTGTAGCAGATGGAGTTTTAAGAAGTTCAGAGATTTGGAGCAGCTATCCATTTTTGGACAAATGGAGCAGGACCTGAGTTTTGAGAGATTTCTCAGGAAGCTTTGTTTGCTGAGTTCAGGGACACTTGGAAAAATGTCCAGCAGACTAAGTCAGAAATATCTGTGGTCCCTTGCTCCTTGTTGTCTCTTGGAATAATTACTTTTTACTTAGTGAAGATGAGGTTTAGCAGAGAATGGGAGGGTCCTCACTGGGACATAAGCTCACTCGATCTCATGCCACGTGCCGGAAGATGGGGAGATGAAGATGGATTAAATGTACCTCTTAGTCTGAGAGGAGAGGAAATATCTGCTTGGTTCCCAAGCTTGGTTCAGAACCTCAGTTTCTAGAAAGCATGTTGGCTGCTCAGCCATTATCTGTCCTAAGGGCCACTTTGGGAATTAAAATGCAAGTACCCGGGGGGAAAGTGAATTTGTCAGAACATGCTGCTTACTTTATGGCGAGCAGGTTGTACTCACTAGAATGCTGTCCTCACGGTAGAGGCTGAGGTTTGTAAAAATGTTAAGTGGCTCTAGGGAGAAAGTTAATTTCTCCATAGAGAGCCAGGGGCTTAAAATATTTGGAAAAGATAATGGCCAGATGTCTAACACTGGACTCTCACGCTTGCCTTCCACAGTGAAGGTGTTGAGAAGATTCAGATCAGGTATCGTGTGTCTCCAGACATAGCAAAAGATGCTGGGTAGGGGGCACAAAGTCAAGTCCTCAGAAAGTCCCAGGTTTATTACTCAGGTCTACTGCTGAGTACCAGATGGGCTCAGACTTGTCCCCTGAATATTGTGGACCCATGCTGAAAGGCAGAGGGAATGCCAGACTCCACCCTCCTTAATTTCCCTTCTAGCACTAAAGTCTGGGATAGGAGTTTGCTTCCTTTGGAAAACCAGAGAGAGGTTTACTCTCCTTAAAAACAAACAAGCAAACAAACAAAACCCGAGAAGAAAGCATCTACAGAAAGTGGAGTTTTAAGGAGTTACGATCTTGTTTACTGAAGACTTCGAGAGCCCATGATATATCAAAGAGCCATGCTTTGCATTTGTCTAGAGGTTCAGGGTGTTTCTGAGGTCTGTTTAAACACTAATAGGATTTTAGGCCAGCATCCAGTCAGAAGGATGGTTCACAGACTCAGATAGTTGGAAACAGATAAAAAAAATAAAATAAGCACCCCCCCCCACCCAGAGGTCCACATAGAATATGTTTGATATAGTTTAGTTAAAAAAAATCACACATAAAATTACAGTTTAAAAAAATTCACACAGAAAATAGAGTGCATAAGCAGAACATTATTGCCCTATAGCCTGGCAGAAAAATATAAACTCAGGTGCATATTTTATGATAAACATTGTATTGAGTGCTACAAATGATACACTGTCTTGAAATGATTGACCTCGTGAATCACACCACTTGCTTGACAAATGATATTCTAAGCCCCCTCCCTTCTCCCACATAGAAAACAACAGAAAAAGGGAGCCTCTGTTAATTCCAGGCTCCTAATGAGAAAACAGTTTTTGAATCCACAGAGAATCCTGGTGGTAACACAGTACACAACTTGTTACCAAGTCACCATCCCCAAGGAAGGCCCACTCTGGCTAAGTGTTTTGCAATGTCCACCCAGCCCATCTCAAATATCTCCTCCCGGCCACTTCAGTATAAAATTGATCATCCCTGAACAAATGTCGTCTAACACCCAATGCCCTGGAGATGTTTTTCGCTTTGTAGTTTCTGCCACTCACCCTCCCACGCTACTGATCCATCTCCACAGAGGAACAGCATTAATAATGCAACCCGGTTTAAGATGTCATTAGACCTTTTTCTGGATCTTGCTATGAAGTGAGTGTTCACTTCTTTCTCCAAATGTTGTGCCTTACTCTTAAGAGACTCGAGGCTCATTGCTCCTCCATCTTTATGTTGGACCAGCTCATCATACACAGAACACCCCTGTGGACTTGCTCACACTGCCCTGGACACACGCCTCCCTTCTCTGGAAGTCCATGTAACTTCATAGTTGACATCAACTTCAAATTCTACATTACAGGGTTGGGGGCAGGGGTAGGTAGGTACAGCGAAGAGAGGAGGGCTATTTCTTCCAGCAATTTCCATTGTCCTGTACCTCTGGCCTTTAGACCAGGAGTCTGGAGACAGGGATTCTTGGGTTTTGTTTTTGTTTTTTTAGGTGAGGTTGTCCCCAGAGGGTTTGCCAATAGAAATGCTATAGATGATTAGTACCCAGGGAACAAGTATTTTCCTTTTCACTCACTTTACTTACATGTGAGGCTCTGACCATGCTTAACACCTGGCATGTGGCGGCAGTCAGATGCCCTGCACCCACTATGTCCTTCTCCATCACCTTCATACAAATCACAGCATCCAAGATAGGCCATTTCTACTCCTTCCCCCGTCCCTCTCCACCTGCCATTTCCTTCCTTACTCTCCTCTGCCAATGAAAGGGAACCAAGAGTGTTGGTTTCTTCTCTTTCTTCCTTAAAAATTTTCCTTGACTCTGTCGCATGCCGCCTCTGAAAATGCCAAGAGATGGGGAGAGCGCAGAGGCACCATCCAGGTGGACATCTCAGAAAACCATAACCCCACCACTGGCGGTAGCAGTCATCCTGTACAGATGCGCCTCGCTGCCCGGGGTATGATGTGCAATTGTGGGCATCGCACAAAGTCCAGATGAGAGTGGTTTGCCAGTTTTCTGCTGACAGTCGAAAGCGGGCAACATTTCTGGGACTGCAAACCTGAGGGTACCCAGGAGTTTCCACCTCCCCGATCAGCATGGAGGGGCAGAGGTCATGAGTTGATGGGCAGATGTGGAAGGCCATGAACGCCTAACCCTAACAGTGTCAGAGCCAAAGGTTCCAGAGATCCCAGAGCAACAATTAACCCAGCTCCGCCCACATCTTTAAGGGAACGGAGTCATTTGAGGGCAGTTCTGAATTATGGAAGTGCTAGCTTTTTATTCCCCCACTTAGGCCCTGTATTCTCCATGTGGCTCTTAC
>NW_027527525.1:4748314-4767838 GCF_008692635.1 Crocuta crocuta | reverse complement strand
GGGGGCGGGGGGGGAGGGGGGGAAGGGGAAGCAAAAAAATTATCTGGTAATACAGGGGTTCTTAAAGCTCAGCCTTACCCAACAAGATCGTATTCTTTGATAGTTAATTTGTTGCCATGGAGAGAACTGAAAATCAACTTAATTTTTTCTTCTGCTGGGGGTGATAAAGAAAACAAATGTGGAGACACTCTGGGGTGTAGACACAGGCACTGCAAAGTGAGGGGCACTAATAGTTGACTTCTCTTCAGAATGCTGAGTCTCGGGCTGTGCACTGATGGAAGGGCCTGAAGGGACTCCGCATCACCAGCTGGTCCCTTGCCTTGTTTCTGTACATGCTTAACCCTCTCTCCCCTCATCTGGTCACCTTAAGGTTCAGCCCCTAAGGATATCCTGTTCTTCAACGTGAATGTGAGCAAGTTTCCTATTTCTGCTTCACCTATTTGCCAAGGGCATGCAGAGTGGCAACTTTATTTGCATAAGAAAAAAAAAGCACGAAGCAAATACAACTGCCAGAATATATACATTGTTGTAGAAAAGCGAAGTTCTATAAAAAGTAAAAAAACAAAAAACCAAACAAAACATCCCCTACCCCATCCCAGGAATATTTGACAATGAACTCATTAAGTCCTGAGATTTCCTTTCTTCGACACAGCTACCTGCTGATATTTGCCTCGCAAGATCCCCAGGGGTATGGAGCAAGTGTAGGATGAACTCACAGTACTTCTTTTCCCTGTGATTGGAACTCCAGGCTTTATCTTGTCATCCTCGAAAGAAGTGCTAGCTTAGGTCGACTGAATTTTGATGTTGGATGAAAAGAAAACAAAGCCCCTCCACTCATCCTCTGTCATAAGGAACAGCAGCTGGAAACACATTTAACTGATATGTAAAACCTGTTTTACAAGCTTTTATCAGCACTCTGGCTCCGACCAGTCCACAGATAATGCTTATCCATGAAGATATTCCAGGAAGCCCAGACAAGCCAAGAAGTTAAACAGGAATAAGAAAGTCTTCACAGCTATTGGGTGACTAATTCTATCTTTTCTGCGGTAGGACTTCCTCTGGGACTGTTTTTAATTGGTCTTGCGTTGCCCTGAATGAGCTATAACACGGAAGGGAGAAAGGCAAGGGCGCTGTGGGGCTGTTCTAGAAAAGAGGCAACTCCGTAGAAGTGCTTATTTGCCTAAAAAGGAAGTGTCTGAAACATGATGAGGACTGCTGCCAGTATCCCTTTCCTATTTAAGCCACTTTCACGTGATGAAAAACCAAGAAAAACAGACACTGCCTACTGGACAATGCACTTTGTCAGAGAGGGCATTGCATACTTTCCGAGGTAGACTATTGTGTGATATATTCGCAAGATAAGGCCCTATGCCCACAGGGTTTAAGATGGGTGGTGCTTCCTTTGCCTTTTTAAAACAAACCCCCAAAAATCAAAACCAAAGCGCAGGGACTTTTCATATGTAATGAAGTTTTCTTCTTCGCTTCCTTTCTTTAAGCAAATTTTCACATTGTAAACAGAGAGTGTTCTATCTTGTATTCGAGTTCTGCCCTTTTCTTCCACATCCCTAGGGAACTACAAAGGCGTTTTAATGAACATCCATTTTCACCGATGAAACTGAATTCCTGCCCTTATAGTCTTGCCGGCAAATAGTTAGGGAAAAAGTTTATTTACAGTCTTTCTGCTTTTCCATACCAATCCTAATGAGAAGTCCATAGTCTTAAATCCCCAGCCAGCAACTCCATCTCTCCAACATCCTCTCAGTGACTTATCTCAGAAGTTTTGAGCCAGCATTTCAAATGTACACTATTTACAAACGAAGTGTCCAAACTCCGTATTCCCAAGAATCCGATCAGCCGGGGAACCCGTCTGAAGTCACGTGCTGGGATTTAGAACTTGAACAAGTTGATAAAGTCCTGGGGTGAAAGGGAGACGGAGCAGCTCTCTGGGTTATTGGCTGTACACGGGTGGTCAGTGCCCTGGAAAGGAACATCAAGGTTAGGGTTAAGTTCCCCGAAGCATCTCACTGGCTTGTTAGCACCGTGAGTCATTGCCAAACCTCAAAGCAACATTCCTCTGTCAAGAATGCTGTAAGTCATGCAAAAACTAAAGAGCTGTGTGTGTGTGTGTGTGCGCGCGCGCGCACACGCACGCCTGTGCACAAAAAGACAGGAGAATTTGCAGGTGGGTGGGATGCACAGAAAAAAATATATAAATATACATATGTAAAAATAAAATATATATGTAAGGAGGTAGAGGAAATGAAGGTCTTTGAAAGTTTTTCTCCCCGGGCACTGACTCAGTTTCCCTAAACCTTCAGCTGAGGGCTGCGGAAGTGAAGAGCAGGAAAGGAACAAAAAAGGCGTGGGCAGTGTTGCTGGCTCCTAGGGGCTGGGCTGGCGGGGTGGAGGGTGGGGGGTTCTGTGGCAGCCACGGGAGACACATACCTTCCAGGAGAGAATGTGACAGTGTCTGCAAAGCTGAAGGGTATCTCCGTACTGCTCTTTCCGTGGGTAACATCGCACAAGTTTAAAATACATCTTCTTCCAATCCAGCTGTCCTTTGTCCGACAAAATTAATCGCTTGCGAATCTAAATTGCAAACAAATACAGATAGTTGCAGGAGAGTTCATCAGGAAGATGGCTTGTGGTTTTGTGGTTCTGAAAAAGTTCAGTTCCCGCCCTCCTTCCTCTTTCATCTGTGTCCTGCAATTGCCAGGGGAAAAAAATAGCCAAGATATAAAAAGGGACCTTCTGAGTTCTACCCAGTTAAATGTTACCAGTCTTTAAAAGAAACAGGTGGATGGTGACATGTTACTAGTGACCTCTACTCAATTATATTTGGATGGTCCTTTAAAGTTTAGGTGATTTCCATAAACACCTTCAGTCTTTAGTTCACTGTACACTTGAGTGATTATTTCCAGGGAGATCCAGTGACTGCTTGGCACAGTGGCTCTATTTTAGATCTAAATATTAGTGGCTTCATGAACAGAACTTGTTGAACTCGCACTTCTATATAAAGAAGTTGGGAAAAAAATAATCTGAGGCAAAATGAGGAGGCGAAACAGGCCTCCTCTGGTGTCAGAAGGCCCCTGTTCAAATTCAAATGCAAGGCCGGTTTCCTCACCTCGAGAGCCATTCCCCTAGTTTGGACAGGTCACTTAGCCACCTGGGTCCGAGTCCCCTCATCTGTTTAAAGTGAACATAATGATACCTACTCCACCCTGGATCCTTAGACTGAAATGAAATAATATCTGTAAAAAGTACATTAGCTATAAAATATCATGAAAATAAGTTACTTTTGTAAGTTACTTTGTTATAGAAAAGGAGGATTGATGCCACTTTATGAACTTTAAAAAATATTTATTTTTAAGAGAGAGAGAGAGAATGAATGCAGAGGAGGGGCAGAGAGAGAGAGGGAGAGAGAGAATCCTAAGCAGGCTCCTTGCCACCAGTACAGAGCCTGGGGCCGAGCTCGATCCCACAAACTGTGAGATCAGGACATGAGCCCAAATCAAGAGTAGGACACTTAACTGACTGCATCACCCAGGCGCCCCACTTTATGAACTTTTTAAAGCAAATTGGAAAGTGTGCATATAGGTTAAGAATGTAAGTTGGGGGCGCCTGAGTGGCTCAGTAGGTTCAGCATCTGGCTTCGGTTCAAGTTATGATCTCGTGGTTTGTGGGTTTGAGCCCCACGTTGGGCTCTGTGCTGACAGCTCAGTGCCTGGAGCTTGTTTCGGATTCTGTGTCTCCCTCTCTCTCTGCTTCTCCTCGGCTTGCTTGCTGTCTCTCTCTCAAAAATAAATAAACATTTTTAAAAAATGTAAGTTTTTTTTTCCTCATCAAAATCATCTTAAGGGAAACCTTCACGTACATGATTTAGGAACTCCCTGTACTGCTGCCTTCCAGTCGGCGGGGAAGCCCTGGAGGGTGGGCACCCATGCCTCAAGTGTGAGAATAATGCCAAGGACATCTTGGGGGGGGTGGACAGAGAAGGGAGAGAAGGCAGGCCTGCCCGCGGGCCCCCTGACCTGCCGCTCAGAGAAGTGGTATTGGCAGAGCTTCTTCCACAGCAGACGGTCCTCGCTGAGCACGTGCAGGTCAGGGGCCACCTGGCCCAGGCTGACCAGGTCCCGCCCGTCGCTCAGCCTCTGCATGATGTTCAGTTGTAAGCACAAAGGCAGGTCGGTGAAGGTGAGGCCCTTGAAGGCAGGCTGTGGGGGAGACGGATGATGTTAAGCTGTGGGCCGTGGGGCCGAGGGCAGCAGATCACCAGGTGACACCCTGCAAGGATGCAGCTGTCCCCTCGCCCTCCACCCTGAAGCTGGTTGACTGATGAGTGATCAGAAGCAGCAATTCTCCCTGCCCTACATGCAGGCCCCATGGTCGAGACCCACAGAACAGCCCCGAACAACTCGAGCTGAACTGTGCTGGAGGGATTGCCCTGAGGCTCACAACACTTTATACTTTTAATGATCCTCCAAAAGGCATGGCACATGTTGGAATCCTGTGCTCCACTCAGTTCACTCGATGACGAGATTCGAGATTCTTCGCTACCTTCTTCAAGGGTGGGGTGCCTGGGACAGAGCGCTACCTGCCCCTGCTACCTGAGCTGGCCCGGTCGGTCACCGCCCCTCCTGCCCACCCACCTCTCTCAGCGGGCTTCCTCACCTGCGCCTGAACATGCTGCCCATGGGCCCCGCTCTCCCCAGGCCTCTCTGCCTGTCCCCATGTTGCTCTTCCTCAGATCCAGTGTCTGCCTATTTCCTCTGAAAGGCCCTTCTGCTCTATGAGTACCCCCGGCCTCTTTCATTGCATCTTCCTGGAACTCCTGTGATCTCTCTTGGGTACTTTTGGGACCAGTGCCTCTTTGTCATGTAATGCAAACATTTCCCCCAAAGAAAGCTTAATGGAATATTCCTGCTGGAATGTACGCTCCATGGAGGCAGGACTTTTTGCCTTTTTTCATTGGTGTGTCCTCTGTGCCTAGCATAGAGTAGGCACCCAATAAATACCTGAGGGATGAATGAAACCTTAAATAATTAAGGAGGTAAAAAAAAAACAAAACACCCAGCAACGAAAAGACCCTGTGCCTGTGTGTATGTATGCATGTGTGCGCACTTCGGGAATGGCTGGTCCAGAACCTTTTGACCTAAGTGCCATCGTGCCTTCCATCCATTAGAGCATCTCTATTCAACCCAGGGCTCCATGGAACATTTAAAAAACTCTGTGTGGATAATATATAGGCAATTAATCAGAAACCTCTATTATAAGCCTGAACTTGTATTTAATTTTATATTTATTGTTTAAATTTTGATGGGCTTATGTTATCCCATCNAAGGCGGGGGAGAGGGGGCAGTTCTAATCTCATATCCCTTGCAGACTAGCCCAGCACAAACCACCTCTTTTGAGGGCTTTCTGTGGCCTGGCACTGGAGTTGGAATGGGTTCCTTAGGCTGGCACGATACTCAGAAACATAAGCAAATAATTATAGAACAACATGTTAAGCGCTAACCAGGAAGTAAGCACAGAGTGCTCTGGGAATAGTCTGTATGGAAGAGGCCTCAGTAGTATTTGCTGATATGTCTTGAACAGCATCTGGATGCTGCCATTTGGATACGAAGTCAGCACAAACCACCCAAAATTGTGGTTCTTTGTCCTTCTCATGCTAGACCTGGGTGTGCTCTTGATTTTGGACTACAAACATTTTTAGCTCAGTGCTCTGTCATGTCTGGGGGGGGGGGTCAAGGGGGAAAAACAGAGGATGAAGATGCCCTTCCTTAGCTCAAAGGGAAGTATCTTGTTAATGGGTATCGAGTCCCCTCCTCAAATTTTTAGGGAACTACTCTGTTCAAGGGGCATCAAAGCCCCCCCCCAAGATTCCAAGGGGTGTGCAGTCTTATCAACTCCCACCCGTGTCCCTTGCCAAGCAGGGCAGGTGTGTAGAGGGAAGGTCGGAAGTGGCGGGGCCTTGGGAAGTTGGGACTATGGAGAAGAATGGCAGGTGACATGGGAGATACACAGAATAGACAAGCAGCAGATCTGGATCCCAGGGGCCCTTGGGAATTCTAGGTCTGTTTCCCCACATCCAACATGAATTGGCTTAGAAGACTCTGAAGATCCCTTCCAGCCCCAACAATCTCAGATTTGGATCAGCTTCGGCCTCTTAACTCATCAGAAGTGTCTATGACTTGACAATTTAAATTGTTCAGGCTGCTGGGCTGAACTTTCAATTGTTTGCAAAATTCAGGACTTTGCCGGGCTGCTGAAGGCTTTAGACCTATTTGTCATTTATCATCTGCTGGTGATCATGTGAGCTCATAAAACTGCCATGAAATTTTCTTTTTGTTTTCAGCACTTCAAAGCGTCTACTTTTTTGGTTAAAACTCTCAGGCCAATTATTACATGAACTCCTATTAAAGTCTACTTGGCAGAGTTCACTCTCAAATTTTCAAACCTGAACTTTTCCAAAATCCTTGCCCAGACCCCATGCCGAGCCCTTACTCCTGATAAATGGTTAACTGCTTGCATGCCTTCTTCTTTTTGAATGTAAACATATAAAAGAAAAATAAGTCACTCTTGCTCCTCCAATCAAGCATTTGGCTAAGATCATTTTAGGGGCGCCTGGGTGGCTCAGTTGGTTAAGTGTCTGACTTCAGCTCAGGTCATGATCTTGTGGTTGGTTGAGTTCGAGCCCCGCATCGAGCTCTGTGCTGACAGCTCACAGCCTGGAGCCTGCTTTAGATTCTGTGTTTTCCTCTCTCTCTGCCCCTCCCCCACTCATTCTCTCTCTCTAAAAAATAAATAAATATTGAAAATAAAATCCTTTTATGGCCATACTGCCCTCTATATGTTCCAAAACATTGCCTTGCCCACAGCACGCTGTCATTCTATTTGACTGTCTCTGATCCAAACCAGTTCTCTTTGTTTTTTTTCCCCTTCATCCTTTATTCTATTAATTATTTTTGCCAAACAGCATTGGCTCCATGTAATTACAGATGAAATTTTGAAGGGAAACAAGATTATATGGCAGGAAGATAGCACTAGAACTTTGGCAAATAGAAAGCAATTACTATAAATGTCACCTTAACATTTTTGTGTAATAACATACTTCTCTTTGGTCCAAACTGTTAAAAAAAAAAAAAGTCGGCTTTAAAATACATCCACACTAAAGTAATGAAGTCCCTTCTCTCTTTCCTCTAGAGAGTTGGGCATTTGTGTGACACGCTCTTTAGGGCTCCATGGGTTCCCATCACTGCTCTCAAAATACTGTAGCTCAGAGCGAGAAGGGCTGGGAAGGGGGGCATAGGGGAGCAGAGTGTATGGGTAGAGGTCCAGTTTCTGTAGACAGGCTTGGGGTTCAGTCCCCATACAGCTACATCTGACCTGTATCGAGGCACCAGCCAGACTATTCTTAACTACTCAGCCTATTTTTCTCATTTATAAAATGAGGAAAAGCATATCTTATCGTGTTGCCAGGCAGGGTGGAAGAGATAATGCACAGAAGTACTTAGCACAGTGCCAGTGAAAATGAGCTATCGTAAAGACCCCTACTTACAATTATTAATTAATACAATGTGAAAGACTTGGAAGAATGCCTGCCGAAGAGGGAGTCCTTAGTAATAATAAGAGCTGACACATTTAAAGACTTACTACATGTCAGGCACTGTTCCAAGTACTTTCTATAGGTTATTGAATCCTATGCTAGGGCTAGGAGATAGGCATTACTGCCCTTATTTTCCAAATGAAGCCCAAAGAGGCTAACTCGCCCCAAATCCTGCAGTTAGTAAATGCTCATCCTCATCCCTAACCCAGGGCAGTATTTTCCATCTGTAGTCCACCAAACACTGCACGAGTTATTTCAGGCAGGTGGTGGAGGACTTTCTGATTCATTCGTCTCAGATTTACTGCCCACCTTCTGCTCTGAGCAAGGCAGAGGGCATAGAGAGGGGGCAAGATGGCGTCTTTCCCTGCGGCACTCAGAGGCCAGTGGATAGAGGCAGGGAGGTAGGATCAGGCAGGAGATAATTTCAGATGGCAAGAACTGATCTGAAGAAGGTGAGGGGAGAGTGGTTTCCGTGATCAGTTGGTCTGGGGAGGCAGGACCAAGCTTCATAGGGTAGGGAATAGCTTGGTCTGGCTGGAGAGCCAGGAGCAGAGGGGTGAGTAAGATGAACTTCAGTGTTTGATCTGTCCTGCATGGGACTGCACTGAATTTAAAAGGTTTGCAAAAAGCTGAATCATGGAAGAAACAGTTGGAAGAAAGCTGGATTGAGAAGTTTGAAAACCTCTGATGTTAGGAAAGCTTTGCCATGTGAGGACTAGAGAGCCCCGGTTCTGGCCTAAGTCACCGGGCTTCTCTGGCCCCCACTCCCCTCTCACCCCATGAAGGGTTATAGCAACTACAATGGCTACCTTCCCAGAGTGTCCGTGGGTCCATTAAGGGGGTGGTTCTAGGTAACTAAGCTCATGGAGGTGCAAAGTATGTCAGTGGCTGTGGCCCAGGGGGCTCCTATCGTGTGGACAGAGGGAACAGAGGCAATCTCTGAGCAAGGGTGATCGTCTAAACAGTGTCCAAAGTTGCCTGGGGGAAGATGCCCTTGAGACAAATGGGACCTGCTCACTTAGATCATTGGCTAGGCTAATTCTCTCCTGGGCTTAGACCAAAAAAAAAAAAGTTATTAAGTCCAGGATACACAAAATACCAGAAATCAGGTAGAGGGTGTAAATGAGTTTTCTGGGAGAGATAAGCTGGGAATCTGGATCTCAAGTTCACGTTGTCAAACTATACCCACACCTGAGAGAAGGGATTGAGGTAAACTATTAGAATGAATGAGGTAAATGTTTGGAAGATACTCTCTTAAAATAGTCAAATAATTGAGATAGCTTTTGAAAGATTATCTGGGATTGAGCCCTGGGTGTGTGTGTGTGTGTGTGTGTGTGTGTGTGTGTGTGTGTGTGTAAGTGTGGGAGTTGTAGCCTAAGTGACTCTAAGGAAGTCACATAATTCTGAGGCTTCTAATTATTCCCTTTGTTTCAGAGTTTGGGAAACTAAGGCATGGAGAGGGTGTTAACCGCAAAGTCAAGGACGCTACATTTTGGAAACTTCATATAGTAAAGTAATTATTTAAAAGTGGTCAGACAGGTTTTTTCATGTTACTGTCTCCAGAGAGGGGGCAGACCCGACATTTATCAGCTTGGGTCCCGGAACCACTTAAAACAGTGCGGTCAGTGATTAGATACGCGAGTGGAGCGCTACGTGAGCTGTCTAAGTGTGCCTGTCCATTAGCGAGCCTTCGAGATTACAGCAGTGCTGTTCTCACATTTTTTTGTGCGCCTTAGTCCTGATGCTCCATCCAAGAGCTGAGGACCAAGTTATTTTCTAAAAGTCAAAAAATACTACTTACAGTAGTTTAGCTGTAATACAGGGATTTTTTTGTAGTTGTTTTTGCTTTGTTTTTTGCTTCGGATGAGAATTACTCTTCTCTTTTCCTTCGTGTATGTTCATAGTCTTTAACCAAAGGCTCTCTTGTCATAACTATTCACTGGAACTAGAATTTTCCAAGCCACTGCCATTATAGCTCTATTATATCCAAGGCAGCATTCCTAGAGCTGTAAGGGACACTTTCTTTAAGAGGAAATGGGCAGAGAGGAGAGATTTCCCCCAACCCCCAATCCGAGTCTCCAGTTTTCCTACCCTGTTTCAATTCACACACTTTGATCCTGTTTTGCCAAGTTCTTCTTCCTCCCTTTATTGGGAAGTTTCAGCCCACTCCCAGCACCCGGTAGAAAGCATCAGATCAGAACAGTTCAGACTCTTCATCTCCAGAGTGGATTTAAAGCCCCGGGGAGGCCGCCCGGCCTTGCCGTGGAGGAACCGACTAGCGTCTTTCCTGCTGGAAGGAAGCCAGGGCGCCCCTGCTTACCCTGGTGATTTGGACATTGTTCAGCTGCTGCTGCCAGTGGAGAATGGTCTCCATTCGGTACACCCACATGTTGATGTTCCCGACCAGCACAGACTTGCCGACTCTTTGGACCAGTGTACATAAGGACGTGTAGAGGGTCTGGAGTAGCTCCCTTATTAGCCTGATGTTTTGCTGGTCTTCGAGGACTGGAGTGGGGAAGAAAAAAGTATGAACAGTTACGATACCGGAACACTGCATATTTTATAAGCGGGCCTTTCTTCTCGATTCTGCTCATGTTACATGGGCACTGCCTCCGGGGACGTGGTTTTCTTTCTCACTGTTATTTATTCTACACTTGGCCAAGCTTCTACACTTGAGGTTACTGGGTAGAGTTTCCATTATCTAGGTCCCTCTTTGTTCTCGTCTCCCTATTTTTCGACAAAGACTCTTTCTCCCTTCACTGTTTTGCCAGCACCAATGGCTCACCTGACCTGAAGGCAGTTTCCTTTGCCCAGCAGTGACGTCCTGCCCAGCAAGTGGTCAGCAGTCAGGAACGTGAGTTCTGATTCCTGTCTGGCTCAGTCTTTGTGTGATTATGGATAAATTGCTCTTTCTTATGGGCCTTAGTTTCCCTCTATGTACACGACTCAGATGAGCTAAAGATCTGAAGTTTCTTTTAGATCATATAGTCTATGAATCGATTCTGCCTTAAACATAGCTCAATTTTCTAGGAATTTGGAATCCAGAGGCTTGGGTAGTCAAGGTTGGGATGTGTGCCTACATTGAAAAGTTAGAGAGGCTTATAGCAGGGCAAATGGATACTCCTAATAAAAGGATGGGAGGGTGACGGTATCTCCCCTGGTGATGAACATGAGTGACACTCCTTTCTGAACTGGAATTTGGCATCCCTGAAGTGCATCTGGAGTCATTCATTTACACCCACTCACTCTTCCTTAAATCTAATGACAGGTCCACCCTATTGGAAAATCTATCTGCCCATCCCCATCTCTATAAAAAGGAGAGAGAGAGAGAGAGAGAGAGAGAGAGAACTCACCTTTCAGTACCACTTTTTCCAAAATGTTCATGAAGTTCTTTTGGGCGATGCCACTCAAGGATGTGAGCTGTGACTTTGCTATCAGTTCCAACAGCTGTGGATAAAAATAGAAGTTGCCAGGCTTAGAACACAGAGACATTTTTCTCCTCTAATCTTTGCTTCTGGGTCACATGACACATAGATACAGACCGACAGGGAGAGATAGATGGCAGGCGGGCCCACAATGCAATAAAAAGCAGATGCTCAAAGGGAAAGACAAATGGGGGGTAATTCAAAACCCAGGAATCAGGCTGAATATTTAATTGCTTTTTTTTCTTTTCAATATAAAGAGTTTGGCTTCAGCCAGGGTGAATTCATTCTGCCTGTCCTACTTCAGCAAGTGAGGCTGAGGAACTCTAAAGGGAACAAAACCTCCAATGACCTGCAAATGTTGGAGTCCTACACAATCACTCCCAGCAAGAGTTTTTCTTCCCCTACACTGGCACCAACTGCTCTCAGGACACATTAAAGCTCATGGTCGGCAAGTGCGCACTTTCCAAGGAAGGAGCATTTCTTATCCAGAAATCTCCTGCTCGTGCATCATTCAGTAAAAATGTCTGTTAATTAGAATCTTCCACTGCACTTAAATTCCTGTTGAAAGAGGCCAATCACAGGAAAAGAGAGGAATTCAGGGTTGTATAGTATATATACATAGTTCTGCTTAGAGGCTAGGATCCTTGTAGCTCCTAACCTTGGGTTCAAATCTTGATTTGACCACCTATTAGCCCTGTGGCTGTGGGCAAGTTACTAAATTTCTTGGTGCTCCAGTTTCATCATCCATACTAATAATACTCAGAGTCCTCAAGACTGTTGAGAGCTCTGAATGAGGGAATCCACATAAAGCGCAGTGCCCGGCACAGATTAGGTGGAAAATAAAGGTTGGTGTTTATTGAAAGAGTGTATCCCAATCTCACTACCACCGTTATCACCAAACAAAAAGAGATAAAGGTAATAATTTAAGTTGGTGCATCCCTAGTCTGGTCTTCCTTTGGTAGCAAAATTCTTTACAGATGTGGCAATATTTTTTTAAAAAATCTATTAAAAATTCTATTGTTGAAAAATGAGCCTTAAGACTGGAAGGGCATCTTAGAGATCATGTAGTTCAACCCACATAACAGATGAGCAAAGTGAGGCTCAAGAGACTAAGTCTTATCAACTTAGGGAGAGCAGGGAGAGGGCTTGGCAGAGACCTCAACACACCTGATGCTCTCACAGAGTTAGCAAACAAAAGAAGTTGATGTAAAGTGAAAAGAATTTTCCCAGCGCCCAGCAGGCCCCCCAACTAACTCACCTTAGACTCAGAACCAAGACCCCTCTTTTACACTTAAGCTTGAATTTCTGCTCCTAGGAAACTTTTCAAGAAGAGTTTCATCTCCTGGCCAGGGCCCAACCCAACTTCACTTTGGGTCAATAAACACCGAGTGTGACACTGTGCTTGAGCATTGGAGCCAAGGTTGAGGGAACTAGCAAAGTGACATTCTAAAAATTAGGCTGCAGAGGAGAACTGAAACTTCTGGATCAAAGCCCTAGGCAGTTCAAAGAACCTCCGCTTCCAGGACATTTGTTTCCCGGGGCCCCTTCGGAGCCTGTCAAACCGCATACAGACTTTTAATTTCCTGAACATAATTTTACTTTTAAGTAAAACAAAACAAAACAAAACAAAACCAAAACCAAAAGAACCAAAAAATAAAAAATAAAAAACCAGAACACCCCCAAATCTTTTCCTGCCTGGCTTCTGTGTCTCTCACACATGCAGGGAGAAGGAGGTGAGGCGAGGCGGAGGCTGGTTCATTAAGATTAGTACTGGTGACCCAAGGATGGAAGTCAGGAGCTGATCTAGTGCCCACTGAGAGAGGAAAGAAGTCAGTACGTGCATAGAGGCCGCGTCCATGGGTGGTGACCACACTGGATGACCTCTGCTTGTCTGGTTCAGCTCTGTCACCAACTAGCACGTGATCAAGAGAGGAGTGACAAATGGCACCAGGGGACTGGCCAGGCCTTGCATTTATCTCCCTGACCAACAACACGCAGATTGAGAAGCCCAGCCTGAAGGTCTGTTAATACCCTCTGCCTCACATGACCAGCATAAAGCAAGATGAAAGAAAACAAAAGCCTTGAGTGGCTCTTGAAGGGCAGTTAGCTGAGCACTGTGACTCATCGTGCGTGGGGGTGGAGGTGGGGGGTAGGCAGAGCTCTGCCTGAAATCCATCCAAAACCCAGATTCCACGTGACTCCCATCTCTTGAGGGTGTCAGTTTTAATCTTGTCTAAAAACACACCAATCACAGGGAGAAGGAAACTCTCAAGGCGATGACTATGCATCTGAGGGAAAACAAAAAGCCCTTTGGTCAGATTGAGATAATGTCTGACTAAGAAGGAGGAGGAATACGGCAACAAAAATTTCTCAATCGACATCAGAATGACATGTCAACTACCCTATGTTTAACCTTATCTCAAGAGAAAGTCCCTCTTTCCACTGCCAGGCAGTTGTGGGGTCAGGAGGAAAAAAACCCTGAAATGGGAGCAGACCCAGCTTCTCTAGTTGGGTGACTGCTACAACTATATTTCGTTAGCAAGTATTTTCTGAGTGCCCACTCTGTCCTAGCATTGCGGCAGGTGACGATGATATGATGATAGGGCCACATGATGGCTACACTCATGGAGTTTACTGCCTAGTCTGTGGCATAAGTCACTGAACCTCTCAGAACCCATTTTCTTCATTTCTAAAATGGAACAAAAAAACTACCTACTTTACAGGGTTGTTATAAGAGTTAAACAGATCTGTGTAAAAACCCATCCTAAATACCAAATTCAAGGCATTATTGCTATTATAAGATATTATTTCTTCCTATTCCAGACCCCAGTCTTTTAGTGAAGTTTACAGCCAATATCAAGGTTTAGCAGCTTTCTGTAAAGGGCCAGAGAGTAAATATTTTGGGCTTTAGGCTATAGGCTCTTGGTCACAACTACTCAGTTTAGCAGTTATAGTGCAAAGCAGCCTTAGGCAATGCATAAATGAATAGATGTGGCTGTGTTCCAATAAAACTTCATTTACCAAAACAGGTGGGGGCCAGATTTGGTCATTGGGCCATAGTTAGCCAACTTCTGATATATATCACAAAGTTTAAGATTTATATTAAGATATATAAATCACTCCAGATACCCAGACTGCCTACGCAGCAATGATACCATGGAATAAATGAATGAATGAATGAATGAATATCTATATCAGAGAGAGTATTTACAGGGAGGGCTGAGGGCATCAGAGTCATACTTTGTGCCTCAGTTTCTCCATCTGTAAACTATGCATAATAATAATACCCACTTCAGAGTTGCAATGAAGATGGACTGTGTTCATAAAGCATTCAGAATAATGTCTGGTACAAAGAATATACTCAAATTATTATCATTAGTCTTTATCATGATACAGAGAATATCACTAGGTAAAATTAATGCCAGGGAGGGCATAGTGAATTAGTAAAGTACAGATGGTTTAAAGACCTTTAGAATCCTTGTATTTCAATTTTATGTACTGTCAGCCAAATGCTTAGATGGTTTCAAATTTTAATATTCCTTTCTGTCATTTTTATTATGTTTGTGATATATTTAATAGCTCCCTATCTGTTGATGAACGTTAATGTTGATACATTTTATGACTTACATAGTCGCATCTACTGTGAGGTCTTATTTTGCTAACAATAAGTGGGGCTTTCTTACATAGCTGCACTAAGCACTTCACATGTATGATCTTGCTTAGTCTTCAATGGTAACCTGAGGAGTTAGGCTCTCCATTTGAAAAAGAGGACACTGTGGCTCAGGGAAGTTAAGTCAAGCACCTAAAGTGACACCAGCAGTAGAAAGTGGGGGAGCCAGGACTCCAGCCAGACGTGTCTTAACAGAAAACATGTTAAGGGCTTCAGCTTTTCAGGGTCGATCAAATTTGCATCTACAGCCAAACTTTAAAACTAGCAGCAGTATCATGTATTGTTATATTCTGGGAGACAGAGTCTGGAAATGCCATATCAATATTACATTGTGACAGGTGATCAGCTTTTACCATTAAGGGAGAAATAATCCACAGAAAGTGTTAAGAACATGATTGGGATGGAGCCATTGCTTTGGGTAAACCATTTAGGTCTACTTTCCACATCACCAGAGCTCTGCAGGCCCCACACCGGTAGGTAGTATGGTGTGGAACCAGTGGTAAAGAGGACAGAATTGATTAATTTTACTTCTGTGTTAAGAGAGCTGTGTGCCGGGGCACCTGGGTGGCTCAGTCGGTTAAGTGTCTGACTTTGGCTCAGGTCATAATCTCACAGTTTATGGGTTCGTGCCCTGCGTCCGGCTCTGTGCTGACAGCTAGCTCTGAGCCTGGAGCCTGTTTCAGATTCTGCATCTCCCTCTCTCTTTGACCCTCCCCTGCTCACGCTGTCTCTCTTTCAGAAATAAATTAAAAAAAAAAAAAAAAAAAAAGAGCGAGACAGCTGTGTGCTGAGGGGAGCAAGACTATATCTAGCAATTTCTTTACCAAGATGACTTGGCCAGCTGGATTCTTTACCCCTGGCCACAAGAGAGCAAAGGAAAATGTCCTGTTTGGAAAGGGCTCTTTCTTTTCGGCTGGGCAAATTTTAGCCCAGGTTCTAGTAATCTGCGTTGTGCTTAAGGAGAGGCAGAGGGTAAAGGGGAGGAGGAGGAGGAGGCAGAGGCGGTGGAGGAGGAAGAGGAGGAGCAAGGCGGCTCTCAGACTCCTCCTGAATTCCACGGTATCACTGCTGCGTGGGCAGTCCGGGTATCCGGAGTGATTTGCAGTGACTGGTTGTGCAGTAACCGGAATGGTTCTGGGCTACCGGAGGAAGGGATGGTGGTCACTGCATGCCGAAACCACATCCTGCCCTTCAGCTTTGGCTCAATGCTAGTTTTGGAGACGTTGAGTAGGAGAAAAATCTAGTTGCAAGCAATATCGTAGAGCAAATCTTGGTGCGGATACAACTGCAGTTTGAAGTGGCTTGTGGAACATGAATGGGCAGAAGAGAGATTCCCCTCCTATCTCACTTATCAAAGAAAGAGCAGGGTTCTTATCTTCTCTCACCTTCGGTTCATCATAGCATTCGTACTTTATTTTTTTTTAAAGCNACCCACGAACCGCGAGATCATGACCTAAGCGAAAGTCGGACGCTTAACCGACTAAGCCACCCAGGCACCCCATAGCATTCATACTTTAAACATTCAACTTATGTCACTTCTCTGCTTGAAACCCTCAAACAGCTTCCCTTAGAAGAGAATCTAACCTCCTTTTCGTGACTGGTAAGGTCCTCCCTGATCTGGCCTGTGCCCCTCCTCCAACTTCATTTTGCACAGGCATTTCCCCAACTCATTCTGTTCTAGCCACAAGGCCCGTCTTTGGTTTCCTGAACAGGCTCAGCTCAGTCCCACCTCCCAGCCTTTGCCATTGTCTCACAGCGTCACGTGCTGGCTGTGACCCACCCCTCAGGTCTCATTCAGATATCACCTGCTCAGCGAGGCCTTCCGTGACCCCCATCTATGGAAACCTCCCAGTCACCATTTTTATCTTACTGTGATAAAATGGTTCCATTGACACCTCTCTGAAATGATCTTGTTTCCTTACTTGTTGACTGTATCACTGGGATATGAACCTCAAGACAGCAGGGGTTGTTTTGTTTACCAATCACTGTACCCCCAGCCTGGCACGTGGTAGGCAGTCAACCAGTATTTGTTTTCTAACACTTTTGTCTTTTAGAACCAATGAGTGTTGTAGCTGCAAGGGACCTGGGAAAGAGTATACCCAAATTCCTCCTCCTTAGATGAGGAGGCTCATGATGCTCAAATGACACAATCACGGTCAATGAGAGATGGTCTGGACTGTCAGGCTAGAATTCATATGGGGTCTGGTCCCAGACAGATGCTTCAGGAGTATATTATTTATAGTGCAAATAGATCACACTTTCCAGGAAGGCAAGCAGCTGAGATCTAGAGGAACACTAAATAATTTGGGCTTCAGAAGCACCAACAGAAGCAGTGGCTTCCCTGCGTGTTTGTTTCAGACAAAACCACATGGAGGTTAACAGTAAGGCTGCTGGTCAAGCTTACTCTATCTTGCATAGATTTTTGTTAAGAACATAACTTCTCTCGGGGCGCCTGGGTGGCTTAGTCAGTTAAGCGTCCGACTTTCGCTTAGGTCATGATCTCGCGGTTCGTGGGTTTGGGCCCCACGTCGGGCTCTGTGCTGACTGCCATCTCAGAGCCTGGAGCCTGTTTCAGAGTCTGTGTCTCCCTCTCTCTCTGACCCTCCCCTGCTCACGCTGTCTCTCTCTCTCTCTCTCTCTCCTAGAAATAAATAAAAATATTAAAAAAAAAAAAGAACATAACTTCTCTCTAAATTCTTCCATCTCCTATGACTGTGGGCTCTGAAGTTTGAATTATAGGTCTGATTGAAAAACATGCCCCAGGGCTATCAGAGGCAGGAAAGAAGCTTCCAGAAGCCCCTGCCATTTCTCATGTGTTCAATACCCAAGCTGGGTACCTATCAGAAGATTAGGTCTTTTGCAAGAAACCTTTGGTTACCTCAGGCAGTGCCTCTCCTTGTACCGAGTGCCATGTACTTTCACGACCCTTATTTATTCAGTGGATAACACAGATTAAAAACCTGGAAAGTTTTGTCCTGACTTTGAGCTTAAACACTGACAGGTTGGAAGAGGGAACATTTCAGCTACATTAATTATCTTCAGGCATGTCAAGATCAGGTAAATATTATTTGCAAGTGAAACATCTCTCTGACTGAGAGTGTTAAAATCCTAAGAAGGAGGGCCAAGTTTACACAAATTAATTGTATTTTCATCTGAGAGAAACTTGCCTGTCTTCTATCCATCCCAGATATTTTTTAACCTGCAGTGGTGCCCTGGTCCCTGTTTGCATCAATCTGAGCAGCTCTGTTTGCCTCAATCATCCTGCTTTTAGATTGGGCTTCCCATCTACTCTGGCACTCCTCACTTCCACCCTCTGATTCCATGAGGCTGGATGTCACATCGCCCTGGGCCCCTGGGTGACCAGCACTCCCTTCTACTTCCATTCTTTCCTCCTCTCCAGTTTTCTACTCACACCACTCGTCCCTGCAAAGCCTTCTTCCTGCCTCAGCACCTAGCTAACTCCTGGAAGGACTGGTTCTTCAGCCTCAGATTCTACCTCTTCAAACAGGCTGTCTCTGGTGGCCCCTCCTCCAGTCTCCAAGACCAGACCAAAACCCAATCTGCCACTTCAGTGGTGGTACCTTGTCCCCCAAGTAGCCCAGAAGATCCAGGTCTTCACTGATTCTCAAGTGGCTATGGCAGCACTAGGTAGATGTTATGGGTTTCATTCAGAAATACCTATTTAGGAATTTGAAAGCATTCACCGGAAGCAGTCTGTGATCTATGGGGACCTAGCAGAGGGATGCTGTCAACTCCTTGCCTTTTGAGCTCCTCTGTCTGTGGACTAGAGGGGCCTTCTGATCCTAGCTTTCAGTTCCTGAAAACAAACCTTACCCTCAACCAGAGCACTTGGAGTACGGTGTCCAATGCTAAGTCTGCTGAACTGGCATTTAAAACTCAGCTCCCCTGTGCATGTTAGCATGTCCTCTGCATAGTAAGCACCTGATGATGTAGAAATTAGACAGAATTTCTGTATATTTCTGGGCCCATGGTGGGATAGGTTTAGATTCTGAGTTCTCAAAAAAAAATTGATCTTGAGGTCTTCAAAGTGGGATGGGAAAGGAAATCTGGCAGAAAAAGTATAAAATGTCAACTTTCCATTGTGTTTCATCTTTAATCTCTATTATCTATTTCTATCATCTTTCTCTTTGTGTGTTTTCTAATGCCTGTAATTAGGACCCTAAAGATGAGGATATTAATGGCAACAACAGAGTCTCATCGAGTGCTATCCACGTACCAGGCCCTGTTGGAAAGCATTTAAATTTAGTTTTAATTCCCTGAGCAACATGATGGGACAGATACCGTTATTAGCACTTTTTATAGGGATGTGACTCACAGATGAATTTATGAATGTACGCAAACTGAGAGTACATGCTTACGTTATTCCTTTAGGAGTCCATGCTCAAAAACACCACTGTTTTGGTTGGCCAGTCCTCATTTTTTCAGGTGCCCCCCCCTTCTGTAGGTACCCTTCTACTTCTGAATGTATCCCATTACTTCTGTGGGTTACATAGGCACCCCTATTTCTTCAGGTAGCTCCCCCACTTCTGTTTGTGAGTGTTTCCCACTTCTCTGGGCACTCAGACATCTGCTTGCCTGAATGCTTATTAGGACTGAAAACCAGGAATTCTAAGCGACACAGACTTTCTCCTGTAAAATCCCTGACAGCCTAATCAGCATTCACTGAAGGACCCACCCTGTGCCCTCAAATGTTAATACCCTGCAGTGGATTCTCACAATTCCAACCATTTCTGCGAGTCATTTTCAAATAGGCTCATGGCTCTGTTCTTTTTTTTTTTTTAAATATTTTTATTTTTTTATTT
>NW_027527525.1:4746869-4748308 GCF_008692635.1 Crocuta crocuta | reverse complement strand
CGGTGTGGCTGGCCTTCCTCCCTCCAAGCCAGCTTCTCTGTCCCAATGGAAAAATATACCACCGGTTTTAAGACCCAGGTGGCAGGGGCCACCCTCTGTCAGAGGAAGGCGCCAAGTATGTGCAGTGCTAAATTAATCCAAGGTCACTGCGGCAGAGGAACCTAGCAAAGGGGCCAGGCTTCTCCTGCACATCACGACCCACCAGAGGGTTGGCAACAGCTCACCCTTAACTGAAGGCATTGGGTTAGAATTTGAGTCATGGTTCCATATTTCAGTCTTTTGTTTGCCAAACCACCAGTCAACTTAAACTAAACCATGTTTTTGGAGGAGACTTTTAGGGGTTGTAGGAATGCAGTAACTTGCTGGAAATGTTCAAATGGACTTAGGGTGGTAATGCAGAAAAAAATAATGTGCATGTGGTGTGACTTTCTTTTGTGCTGCAGAGGGAGAGAGTGGGGTTGCAAGCTTTTGCTTGTCCCTCTGCTAGCACAGATGCGTCAGTTCTCTCTAGTCAGGAGGTGGTCTCCAAGGTTCTCCAGGACCTTTCTGGTCTAGAGGTGGCATCTACATCTCAGAGAGAGAGAGTGCTGGAAGACCGGTCAAAGGGCATCCTGGCATTAAAGCCTCTCTTGCATGTGTGCCTTACTGTGTTGTTGAAAGACGCAACATGCAAAATATAGCATTTGGGCTCCCAACAGTTTTCTGAGCTGGTTCCCAAACTTGAAAACATAGGGATCACCCGAAGGGCAAATTTAAGTAGCAATGTCTGGGCACCACCTTCAGTTAATTAAATCATATGCTCTAGAGGTGGGCTTCTGTAGAGAAACAAGCTTTGCAGGTGATTCTAATGTGCAGCCAGTTCCTATGGGAACCAGTGGGCCAAGGCAGGCTTAGTTCAGAGAGCTGGGAGTTGATGTGTGGTCTCCAAAACCCTCTCCCAGCTTACTGGAGGCCCACTTTCTCCACTGGCTTCTCTGTGCCTTGGCTGCGTTACCTCCTCCAGGGTACCAAGTTCTCCACTCACCTCCTCTTGGGGACCAAGTACCAGCCCTACCCCCAGCCCCAGCCCCTGAAATCCTCACCAGCTCCCCAGGGGAATTTCCAAAATGTGTCAGTCTTCAGGCATGGTGTAAACCAACTTTTAAAATGACCTTACCCATTTTAAAATGACCATTTAAAATAAATGGGTAAGTTGTTGCCTCTAAAGATTTTAGATCATCCTTAAAAACCACAGTTAAAATTGTATTTAACCCACTGGGGGTGTGTGTAGAGAAGGGGGTAAAGGCAGTGAGTAGAACCTGAAGCCTATTAAAATAAGGTACAGATGCTATATGAAAACCCTTCCTTTCCAGTTTATATTAGAAATTTTTGATTCCATAAATTCTAAGAATTTTCGTACCTATGGATAAAAATTAGAAAATTTTGAGAGTGGTGTTGGC